>NC_141040.1:57642500-57700000 GCF_052040795.2 Danio rerio | reverse complement strand
AGAGAAACACTGCGTTCACATTCAGCTTTTCTTTCAAGGAGTTCGATTTAGATTAGATATATTAGAATATTCCTGACAGTTTGACTTGAATAAAAGTAATATGTAGCATTATGCTTCATCATATTTGAACAGCATTAATAATGATAGTAATACAGTTTTTCTTGTTTGCTTTGACCTGGTTAAAGAAACTAGGTTCCTCTTCATTTTCATTTTCACTATCCCAGCAGAGCAAAAGACCGCTCTTGCAAATGTGTAAACGCTTTCTCATTGGGTTGACACATTTTCCCCACCATTTTTCAAAACAGTTAACACAGATGTCATTCAAGCAGTCCAAACTCCATTGCTTTAGTTATGGTAACCAAACAGAAACCATCTATTCCTAACCATTAGAAACTACCAACATCAATATGAATTCAGTGAAGCACCGGTTTGACACTCCTTCACACAAATCTTCAATCAGCAATCAGTCTGCAAACATTATAAAATGGTAGAAGGTCTGTGTTGTTCTGTGCCAGCATGGCTGGAGGAGGTCAATAGTGGCTATGTCCTTTACTCCTAATAGATTTGACTGTATATTGGTTTACATGTGTTTTCTTTAATATTTACAGTATTTTATTACTTTTGTCTGTTTTTACAGTATTTCAGTTTTCAGACACAGTTTAAAAATTGTCATGAATTCAGTGTTACAGTTTTTCTTGTTTGCTTTGATGCAGCCGTCAACTGAAACTCCACATTTTCAAAACAGTTAACACACAGGCCTAAACAGCGGCACTCATGGTCAAAATGAAACATTATGCTTGCAAAATGCACATACCGTGTCAAAACATTAAAAATATGCAACAAAAGCTAGTTTTACCTTCAAACTACACAACTTGCAAACAAGTATATGAGCTCTTTCAATTATTCATTAGACAATGGACAACAAAAAACAAAATACAGATCTCAGTGTGAATTCTATTTGGGCTGTCAAATTGGCCTTTTTGCAAAGAATTGGATCAAGAATAAGATGTGCTTTGATTAAACTTATATTGAATTCATGACATTTTTCAAACTGTGGCTGAAAACTAAAATACCGTAAAAAAAAAAATAAATAAAAATAAAATTTAAAAAAGAAAAAAGTAGCAGAAAAAAGCAGAAAAAAGAAAAAAACTAATAAAATATTGTAAATATTAGAGAAAACACATGTAAACCAATATACAGTCAAATATATTGGGAGTATAGGACATAGCCACTATTGACCTCCTCCATCCATGCTGGCACAGAACAACATAGACCTTCTACCATTTTAATGTTTGCAGACTGATTGCTGATTGAAGATTTGTGTGAAGGAGTGTCAATCCGGTGCTTCACTGAATTCATACTGATGTTGGTAGTTTCTAATGGTTAGGAATAGATGGTTTCTGTTTGGTTACCATAACTAAAGCAATGAAGTTTGGACTGCTTGAATGACATCCGTGTTAACTGTTTTGAAAAATGGTGGGGAAATGTGCCAACCCAATGAGAAAGGGTTTACACATTTGCAAGACCGGTCCTCTGCTCTGCTGGGATAGTGATAATAAAAATGAAGTGGAACTTAGTTTCTTTAACCAGGTCAAAGCAAACAAGAAAAACTGTAATATAAGGTTTGCAGACTGATTGCTAATTAAAGATTTGTGTGAAGGAGTGTCAAACCGCTGCTTCAGTGAATTCAATCTAATCTTGGTAGTTTCAAATGGTTAGGAATAGATGGTTTCTGTTTGGTTACCATGGTTAAAACAATGGAGTTTGGACTGCTTGAATGACATCTGTGTTAACTGTTTTGAAAAATAGTGGGGAAAATGTGTCAACCTAATAGGAAAGGGTTTACACAATTGCAAGACCGGTCTTCTGCTCTGCTGGGAAAGTGAAAATGAAAATGAAGTGGAACCTAGTTTCTTTAACCAGGTCAAAGCAAACAAGAAAAACTGTAAATGGTACTAATGAACCCAAACCCAAATCTCCCCCACACCATTACACCCCCACCACCAGCCTGAACCGCTGATACAAGGCAGGATGATCCATGCTTTCATGTTGTTGAGTCCAAATTCTGACCCGACCATCCGAATGTGTCAGCAGAAATGGAGACTCATCAGAGCAGCAACGTTTCTCCAATCTTCTATTGTCCAGTTTTGGTGAGTCTGTGTGAATTGTAGCCTCAGTTTCCTGTTCTTAGCTGACAGGAGCGGCACCCGGTGTGCTCTTCTGCTGCTGTAGCCCATCCGCCTCAAGGTTGGACGTGTTGTGTGTTCAGAGATGCTCTTCTGCAGAGCTCGGTTGTAACGAGTGCTTATTTGAGTTACTGTTGCCTTTCTATCAGCTGGAACCAGTCTGGCCATTCTCCTCTAACATCAACAAGGCATTTGCGCCCACAGAACTGCTGCTCACTGGATGTTTCCTCTTTGTCGGAGCATTCTCTGCAAACCCTTGAGATGGTTGTGCATGAACATCCCAGTAGATCAGCAGTTTCTGAAATACTCAGAGCAGCCCGTCTGGCAGCAACAACCATGCCACGTTCAAAGTCTCTTAAATCCCCTTTCTTCCCCATTCTGATGCTCGCTTTGAACTGCTTTGACCATGTCTACATGCCTAAATGCACTGAGTTGCTGCCATGTGATTGGCTGACTAGACATTTGCGTTAACGAGCAGTTGGACAGGTGTACCTAATAAAGTGGCCAGTAAGTAAAGCAAATGAAATTCTCCCCTCAGCTTTTATTATTACTGATTTACTATTGTAATTGATTATTTTACCTACAGTACTCCTGTGCATGGATGTTTAATGTTCACGCACTTCTCTTAGATGAACTGCTTTGGTTAGATTTGTTTGAGGAGCCGCCCGTGTGGCTTTTTACATCTATTTAAATGCTGTACTGCAGGTAAACAAGACGCAGTCACATGTGGGACGCAGAAAAGCTGAACGGAGGATTTAAAAGAGAAAATAGACACAGAGCTGAAGAGGAAACAGAGGAAAATACACAACCACACATTCACACACATGCACACTCTATCTCTCTCACACACACTCTCTCTCTCGCTCTGGTCACTGTGTGTTTTTCAGGGAGGCAGAAGTGCTGATTCACAGGTTTTTTTTCTGTTAATTGCAACTGAAAAGCGCTAAAGTGTGTCTGAAGCTCTTTATCCTTCAGTGCTGCTGCTGTTCTCGCACACACACACACACGCGACTCAAGCACAGCAACAGCCTCAGAAAAACACAACAACAACAACATTGTGTTTTTAATCTTAAAGCGTTCCTTTTACACTAACATTTATAAAGGAAGTCAATTAGGCAAAAACAGCCACCAGCATAACCAAAGCGGAGTCAATCTGAACAATACACAAGGGTTAACATGTGTATGTGTGTGTGTGTGTGTGTGTTTCAGTGTCTCTTCAGGACATCACCATGAGGAAGGCGTTCCGCAGCTCCACCATCCAGGACCAGCAGTTGTTTGAGCGCCAGTCTCTCCCAGTCCCCATGCAGGAGACGTATGAGCTGTGTGAACAACCCCCACCGCTGAACATCCTGACGCCCTACAGGTCAGACACACACACACACCAAATGGCACACTATGGCCTTATAAACTATGTACTCAACACACTCACCAGCATATACTAGATGAATTTAGTGACATCCTGGAACACTAATGTATTTTACTAACTGGAATGTTTTCCTGATAACGACTGTCAAATTATGGAAATAAAAGACCAAACTACCAAATAGTAGCTGTATAACTTATTTTTAACAGGTCGAATAAGTGCGTCATCTGACAAATTAAAGTGCATTTATTCGTTTTAGAATACAAATAACATGTCAGTGGGATTACTTTAACTATTCGTACTACAAAAGGGTGTAGAATAATGCATAAGTATGCGATTTGGGACGCACCTACAGTCACACACACTTCTACAATCTACCAAACTAGTTTGGTAAATAGTGTTCAACTCAATGACTGTAAAAAATATGGACGACGCGACAGCCCCTTTTCCCATTGAATGCCTTGAGGGCAAAACGCCTGCTTGACGGGCACAAACTGTCGCAAAAGACTGCTGAAATTGGAGCCTTGACATGCGCAGAAGGACTGTCTGATGGAGCCAGAGGAGGAGCCACGAAAATGAGCAGAGTCGAGCTTCCAACCAAACGCTTTATATAAAATCAACCACGCCCCTCGAACTTCTCAGCATGCATTTGCTGTCATATCAACACAAATGGATGTAATAACGTTAACAAATATGAGGGTTTTATATATTCAATCGCGCCAGCTCCGGGCCGCAGCGCATAACCTACTCACGGCGTCGCGGGCTGATTCCGGCTCGCATGCGGCAGCGCCGGCTCGCTCGGCCTCCTCATCTGGCTCGATTGACTCGGGCTGGAATCAGGCAGTGAGTCCAGGCATCCGGAGTAGGTCCAGCAGAGGTAGTCAGTCTGAGCTCTGAGGGGTAAGTCTCCGGCAGGCGAGAATCTAGCCGGAACTGGCCTGAGTGTATTTTGCCATCTGGGTGGCTAGGCGTACGTGCATCAGCAAACTAATAAAGCCCGAAAAAAGCCCTGACCTTAGCGAATAAACAGTGTTCCACCAGGATCAAGTATGTCAGAAACTGTAGTTTACTGCTGAACTCATTTTGTCATGGTAAAATAACACAGAAATCGAATAATAACACTTCAGTCTCCTGCCGAAGCTCAGACGCGCTGCTTTGAGAAACTGTCAATCACAGCTGTCAATCACGATGACACGCCCAGCATTAAATTACTGCTAAAAACAAACTGTTTACAAAAATGAAGATCTGCACCTATTTCAGCACAATAACCAGTGCCTTAATCGACCAGAACCATCTTTCGGGACATTTTATTGCAAGTGTAATTAGTTTTTGTATTTGGGCTCAAGTCTCCTTCATTAACACGGAGGAGGCGGGCTTTATGACTTGCACTGCAGCCAGCCCCCAGGGGGCGATCTAACGGCCGAGACCTTCACTCAAACGCAGGCTTGCGGCACACTTGGTTTAACTACTTAAGAACACTACAGCAACCACCTAGCAACACCTTAGCAACAGCCTAGACATCAGGGTCCATTTATATTGACAAGAAGCCTTTTATTATTATTATTTTTATTATTATTATTATTAAATCATACAGACGGAAATAACAATAATAATGACATATATCAATTCAACTACCCGTAGTCTTACAAATCCAAGTTGCACATTGTATTCTTGAGTTTCAGCGCCCCCTATTGCTGTAAATGAATACAATTTGTCACATTAACTCAGACTGTCCTAATGCACATCTGCACCATTTTTAGTTGAATTTGGACTTTGTGTCAGCAATATACTGGCCAAAATGTTTTGATTCGGACAAGCATTGAGACAAAACTCTGCAAGACAAACAGCCCAGCTAACTTAAAATTTATTTATATGTCATCCAGATTTAGAGGGAAGAATTTAGACTGTGTTCCTTGAGACTGTTGCTGGATTATTAGTATTATTATTTCAAAGCATTTGATTGGATCTAATGGTACTTTTACTTGAGTATGATTTTTCAGTACTCTGTCCACCACTGCCCCCGGTATACACCGTCCTTCCAAAATGCTGATGTCTATGTGTAGTTTGGTATAATACATGTTCAATAAAGCGTATTAAGGGCCATATTCATAACACGCACTTACCCAAATCGATCAAAAATGAAATGTCATTTACTTTTTTTAATCAGAACCATGGGTTGGAAAAGGCTGGTTTCTGTTAAAATGCAACGTGGCAGAAACATTTCACTGGTAAAAAGTAAAACTATTTAGACACAGAGTGGATTTCTCCTTGATACTCACCTGAAAACTGATGTGCTCTCAATCGCTTCATGCTGTTTGTTGTGCCGTTTTCTCTTATGCGTCATTACTGAAGAGCAGAGCATCTATTCTGACAGCGCTGTAATATGCATGAGCTCTCTCTCTCTCTCACACATTCCCTCATTAAATCACGAAGACAGGAACACCGGCGGCTCTTCCTTTAGACATCCTCACAGATGCTTTCCTGAAAACCAGCATCTCCTGATGAGAATGACACGAAACAGATCCCTTCATTCTGCTGTTATTTATAATAAACACAAGCAAATACACAAACACAGCAGCGTGAATATGTCAAACATTTGCAGAAAACAACGAAAGCACGAGTTATTATTTGGCCGTCAGGAATATTGAACTGTGATTGGTCAGTCGTGACATTCTAAGATATGTTATGTATGGTACGAAGTACATTGAGGATTTGTTTTCACAGAATAAAGCCTGACACGTTTATCAGCAGCTGTTGTATAAGACTCAAGGGTTTACTACAATATTTTTGTACTTTATCCCGCTTATTAAATCACCACTGGTCACAAAACATAAACATTAGGCACAAATACATTGTTCTGAGCTATAATACTTGATTAATTCTTCAATTAAACACAAAGCTGACAAACTAAAACAGCTGACGGAGTATACACTAACCTGCACACACAAACCCAGAGTAAACACACTAGAATACGCACAACACTAACAAACGCAACACCTACACGCACACTTTTACAAACAGTGCACACCTACAGCACTTTAATCTGCTATATTTGCTCATTTGCATTTAATTTTGCATATATTAACAATGATAATAATCATTAATTGATTATTGAAAAAAAAGCTCAGTCCCTTTATTTATCAGGGGTCTCCACAGCGGAATGAACCGCCAACTATTCCAGCATATGTTTTACACAGCGGATGCCTTTCCAGCTGCGACCCAGAACTGGGAAACACCCATACACACTCGCACACATGCACGCACAACGGCCAATTTGGTTCCTCATTCCCCTATAGCGCATGTGTTTGAAACCAGAGCACCCAGAGGAAACCAATGGCAACATGGGGAGAACATGCAAACTCCACAAAGAAATGCCGGAACTCGAACTAGCGAACTTCTTGCTGTGAGGCGACAGTACTAACCACTGAGACAGCGCATATGCGGTATAGGGGAATTGATGAACTAAACTGGCCGTAGTGTGTGAATGTGTGTATGGGTGTTTCCCAGTACTGAGTTGCAGCTGTAAGGGCATCCGCTGTGTAAAACATATGCTGGAAAAGTTGGCGGTTCATTACGCTGTGGCGAGCACTGTTAATTAAGGCACTAAGCCAAAATGAATGAATGAATGAATGCAATGTTATTGTAAAGTGTTTCCCAAATCAGTGACTAACACACAAATCTAAAGCTCGTGTAAGTTTGTGTTTTTATGCAAATGAGCCGTTTATCTGATGGTCTGAGAGGTGATAATTGGGTCGTTTTTTTCTCCGCTCGTCTGGCATTTTGACCGGCAAACTCAAATTAAAAGTGAGAAGAGTGTGAAGATTTTCCAGAGACAGAAGCGGATGTTAGAAGCAGAGGAGGTGTGAAATCAACACGATCGCACAATCCTGATGAAGAACCACAGTCTGCTACACTGCACTGCCAACAACGCTTCACTTATCAGGAGTTTTCGTCTTGTTTCTAGTGCAAATATCTGAACATGCTTACATTAAGTAGCACTTTCTGAATAAGGGGCTAGCACTGTGGCCTGTTGGCGTTTCTGTGTGGAGTTTGCATATTCTCCCCATGTTGGGTTTTCTTCGGGTGCTCCAGTTTCCACCACAGTCCAAACACATGCACTATAGTGGAATTTAGGAACTAAACTGGCCATAGTGCGAGTGTGAATGGGTGTTTCCCAGTACTGGGTTGCATCTGGAAAGGCATTCGCTGTGTAGAACATATGCTGGAATAGTTGATGGTTCATTTTGCTGTAGTGACCCCTGATAAATAAGAGACTAAGCTGAAGGAAAATGAATGAATGATTAATATATGAATTATTATAATATATATGCCATTAGTAATAATTATGCGTTATAATGCTCATCATAATAATTGGACACTAATATAAAATACTAATATACTATCATATGCATCATAATACTTCAACGATAACAATATTATATTTACATTAGAGAGGAATATGCAGGACCATGTCAAAAAAATTTGATGACCAAACCACAACTTTAAGGCGGGACTTCTGGTGTAAACCCCGCCCCTTTTAATACAAATGTAATAATTGTATATGCAATAAATGTATAATAAATTTAATAAAATGTAATGGATTCTTATCAATCGAATTAAATTATAATTCCTGCAATTAAAATATGATATTAAATTAAATGTTTTAAAAGCGTTAATTAGATTTTACTCAAATTAAATAAATTCTCAACTGTTATTAAAACCACTTTATATTTTAATTATAACAATAAATTATATTATTATGATTATAATATTTTGATCATACTATATCATATACTATTATATTATAGTTAATATTAGCATATGCATCACTGTACGTCATTATAGTATTAAATATTTCTCCTTTGGGTTCTTGCCTGCGCGCTGGTATGACCACTTAATTAAAACTCACTTAATTTCAGCTCACTTCTGAAATAAATAACAAAAACACTGAAAACACTGAAAACATTTATATATTCATTATCATTTAAAAATATTATAATATGGTCAAATTGGTCTTATTTTTTTGTATCATTCGATGTTAAATAGGTCTTCATATTTATCTAAGCTCAGAGTTTTAGTTAATTTTTATGTTTAAAAAAAGGCCAATTTAGTTAATCAACTCCCCTATAGCGCATGTGTTTGGACTGTGGGAGAAACCGGAGCACCCCCCGTGTTGGTTTCCCCCACAGTCCAAACACATGCGCTATAGGGGAGTTGATTAACTAAATTGGCCGTAGTGTATGTGTGTGAATGTGAGTGTGTATGAGTGTTTTCCAGTACTGGGTTGCAGCTGGAAGGGCAACCACTGTGTAAAACATATGCTGGAATAGTTGGCGGTTCATTCCGCTGTGGCAACCCCTGATTAATAAAGGGGCTAAGCTGAAGGAAAATGAATGAATGCATCATAATGTGTGTGTGTATGTGCGTGTGTGTGTGTTTGTGTGTGTGTGTGTGTGTGTATATGTGTGTGTGTGTGTGTGTTTGTGCAGGGATGATGGGAAGGAAGGTCTGAAGTTCTACACAAACCCGTCGTATTTCTTTGACCTGTGGAGAGAGAAGATGCTGCAGGACACTGAAGACAAGAGGAAGGAGAGGCGGAAACAGAAGGTGAGGGGAGCGGGGCCAGTGCAAAGGGGGTGTGGTCTGTAAATTAGGGTGGGGCTCCACCAATGACATGTAACAAAATCACATTTGTATGTAGACTTACAAGTATTTAAGAAAAGAATAACATGCAGACATGCACACGCAAAAACACGCAGACACATACACACAGACACACACATGCAGTGACACACACATACATGCATACTCAACTACACACATGCACAATCACGTGCACACACACAGATATAGATGCACATGTTCATGCACACACACATGCAAACAAACAAAGACATAGACATTGCACACTTACACATGCAGACATAGATACACATGTCCATGCACATGCAAACACACACAGACATGCGGACAATCACAGGTGCACACACACACATTCAGACAAACATATGCACATGCACACATATCCTTGCACAAGCAGATACAGAGATACACACACACACACACACACACACAGAGTGAGCAATCACAGGCTAATTAGCAGCAGATTGTGTGTTTACGCTTGACGGCAGATTCTGCTGTTTCTGAATGTTGCTGAAGTAAAGTCGCTTCTGCTTCTGTACACTCTACAAACAGGTTATAATATCTATATACATACATACATACATACATACATACATACATACATACATAAACATATATATATATATATATATATATATATATATATATATATATATATATATATATATATATATATATATATATATATATATAGCTAAAAATCATATACAAGCAGCTATAGCTATAATACATCATTTTGTAACTTGCATTGAAACAAATGAACTGAAATCAATTTTAAAATTACAGTTGGTTACAGTGGAAATGTGTCATTTATTACAGACAGACAGATCGATAGATAGATCGATAGACAGATAGATCGATAGACAGATAGATAGATAGATAGATAGATAGATAGATAGATAGATAGATAGATAGATAGATAGATAGATAGATAGATAGATAGATAGATAGATAGATAGATAGATAGATGATGGATGGATGGATGGATGGATGGATGGATGGATGGATGGATGGATGGATGGATGGATGGATGGATGGATGGACGGACGGACGGACACACAGAAAGACAGACAGACAGACAGACAGACAGACAGACAGACAGATAGATAGATAGATAGATAGATAGATAGATAGATAGATAGATAGACAGATTGATAGACAGATAGATAGATAGATAGATAGATAGATAGATAGATAGATAGATAGATAGATAGATAGATAGATAGATAGATAGATAGATAGATAGATAGATAGATAGATATATAGATAGATAGATAGATAGATAGATAGATAGATAGATAGATAGATAGATAGATAGATAGATGATGGATGGATGGATGGATGGATGGATGGATGGATGGATGGACGGACGGACGGACGGACACACAGAAAGACAGACAGACAGACAGACAGACAGACAGACAGACAGACAGACAGACAGACAGACAGACAGACAGACAGACAGATAGATAGATAGATAGATAGATAGATAGATAGATAGATAGATAGATAGATAGATAGATAGATAGATAGATAGATAGATAGATAGATGGATAGACTGACAGATAGAAAGACGGACGGAAGGACGAACAGATAGACGGACCAATAGACAGACAGATAGAAAGATAGATAGATGGATGGATGGATGGATTGATGGACAGACATACAGCTAAATAGGTGTGTTTGCGTGCGTGGGTGTTTGCGTGCGTGCGTGCGTGTGTGTTTGCGTGCGTGCGTGTGTGTTTGCGTGCGTGCGTGCGTGTGTGTTTCTCCTAGCCTGAACTCTGAATAGCAGCACGATTCCAGTTATTTCTGGCCTGAGTTAGCGCATCCCGCTGACAGACTCTGAGTGTGTGTGTGTGTTAGAGTGCGTGTTTGTGTGTTAATAGATAAATGTGATATACTCCTTACTAAAGCTTTGGAATAATTAAGATTAGCTAATCAGCTCGTTGTAAGGGATTAGAATATAAACAACAACAACAAATGATAATAATTTAAAAAGGAAAACACTCCTCAAATGCTTATACATGGGCAGCACGATGGCACAGTGGGTCGCACAATCGCCTCACTGCAAGATGGTCGGTGGTTCCAGCCTCAGCTGAGTCAGTTGGTGTTTGTCTGTGTGGAGTTTGCATGTTCTCTCATGTTGGCGTGGGTTTCCTCCGGGTGCTCCGGTTTCCCCCACAGTCCAAACGCATGCGCTATAGGGGAATCGAATAAGCTAAATTGTCTGTAGTGTTTGAATGAGTGTGTATGGATGTTTCCCAGTGATGGGTTGCAGCTGGAAGGGCATCCGCTGCGTAAAACATAAGCTGGATAAGTTGGCAGATACATTCTGCTGTGGCGACACCAGATTAATAACCATATAAATAAACATATAAAAGACACAATACATACAAAACAAACTGATCTGACATCAGTGTGCTGAATAATACCTTGTTGTTTTACCGCCTGCGTGGTGTGTGTTTTCCAGATGCTTCTGGTCTGTCTGTCTTTGTGAATGAGCCTTTGTGTTGGACTCTGTTGTGTTACGCTGTGTTAAATTGTGCTTTTGTCATTGTGTTTTGCAGTTGCAGGATCCGCACATGTACGATCAGGTCTATAAATATCTAGACCTTCCAGTGCAGGTATGTGAACAGCAGAAACTTCTTTATTTACTTACGCTTTACTGTTTACATTCTGAGAAACACAGCTCATCTGCAAGAACAGCAATGCATGCAGTTTACACACACTATTACTGGTTTATTTGTGTGTTTTATGCATGGGAATGGGAATAGGAAGATTCATATGCTTAAAATTGCTCTGGAAATATGCTCAATGCTTTATAAAGTTTTATTAATTTAACCTTTAAGTAATATTTAGATTTTTTTCTTTTTGGATTGGAGTTTTAGCTTTGAGTTTATTTGTAAATTGTAAATGTATTTTCTGCTTTTGGTAGTTTTGTGTCACTGAAATATACGTTTTAATTTTTATTTTTACATGTTATATCATTTATTCAATTTGTAGTTTAATATTTGACATTTTCAGTTTATTTTAGTTGTAAAAGATGTAATATTTAGATTTGTTTTTGTATTAATCTAAATGTAACCCAAAGGTTATTGAATGTTTCCCAAAAGTAATATAGATGTAATCCAAAAGTAATCTATATGTAATCCAAAAGTAATATAAATGTAATCCAAAGGTAATTAAATTATTTCTGAATGTAATCCAAAAGTAATCTAAATGTAATCCAAAGGTAATCTAAATGATTTTTGAATGTAATCCAAAAGTAATCTAATTGCTTTCTAAAAGTAATCTAAATGTAATCCAAAGGTAATCTAAATGATTTCTTATTGTAATCCAAAAAAATCTAATTGCTTTCCAAAAATAATCTTAATGTAATCCAAAATAATCTTAATGTAATCCAAAATTAACTTAATGTAATCCAAAAGTAATTAAATGTTTTTCAAAAGTAATCTAAATGTCATCCAAATTTAATCTAAATGTTTTCTAAAAGTAATCTGAATGATTTTTATATCTAATCCAAAAGTAATTTAATTGTTTTCCAAAGGTAATCTAAATGTTATACAAAAGTAACTGAATGTTTTCCAAAAGCGTTTGAATGTTTTTCAAAAGTAATATAAATGTAATCCAAAAATATTCTAAATGTGATCCAAATGTAATCTAAATATTATGTAAAAGTAATCTAAATGTTTTCCAAAAGTAATTTAAATGTAATCCAAAAGTAATCCAGTTGTTTTCCAAAAGTAATATAATTGTAATCCAAAAGTAATCTAAATGTAACCCAAAAGTAATCTAACTGACTTTTAAATGTAATCCAAAAGTAATTAAATGTTTTCCTAAAGTAATCTAAATGTAATCCAGAATTAATCTAAATGTAAACCAAAAGTAATCTAATTGCTTTCCAAAAGTAATCTAAATATAATATAAAAGTAATTTTATGTTTTCCAAAAGTGACCTAAATATAATCCCAAATTAATCTAAATGTTATCCAAACGTAATTGAGTGTAATCCAAAGGTAATTGAATGTTTTACAAAAGTAATCTTATTGTAATCCAAAAGTAATCTAAACGACTTCTAACTGTAATCCAAAAACAATCTAAATGTTTTACAAAATAATCTAAATGTAATCAAAAAGTAATCCAATTGATTTCTAAAGGTAATCCAAAACTAATCCAAATTACTTCTAAATGTAATCCAAAATTAATTAAATGTTTTCCAAAATTAATCTAAATGTAATCCAGAGTTACCTACATTTAATACAAAAGTAATCTAAATGATTTCAAAATGTAATCCAAAAGTAATCTAAATGTATACCAGAGTTAACCAAATGTAACCCAAAAGTAATCTAAATGATTTCAAAATGTAATCCAAAAGTAATCTAAATGTATACCAGAGTTAACCAAATGTAATCCAAAAGTAATCTAAATGATTTCAAAATGTAATCCAAAAGTAATCTAAATGTATACCAGAGTTAACCAAATGTAATCCAAAAATAATCTGTATGATTTTAAAATGTAATCCTAAAGTTATCTAATTGCTTTCCAAAAGCAACCTGAATATAACATAAAAGTAATTTAATGTTTTTTCAAAAGTAACCTAAATGTAATCCAAAAGCAATTTAAACCATTTCTAAATGTAATCCAAAAATAATCTAATTTCTTTCCAAAAGTAATCTAGATGTAATACTAAAGCAGTAAGATTACGGTACTAGATATTTGTAATCTAACAGATTTTATTAATGACTACACATTTTCCCAATTAGTGATGTGCTACGGGTTATAATAAATAAAGGATTTGTTCCAGCCAGCTGAATCTGAGCTGTGCTGGACATCAGACTGACCTCTGTGTATGGGTGTGTCTGTGTGGGCTTAGCTGAAGAACATCGACCGTCCTCAGGATGCGGATAAGGTTCCTCGAGCTCCTCACGACCGCAAGAAGGAGTGGCAGAAGATGGCGTTAGGAGCTGAGCTGGCGGGTGATGAGCCTGAAAACACACACAGAGACGCTAACGGATCTGCCGCACACACTGACAACAGGTCAGACAACACACACTGAGGAATTAACACTGCTAATTCAAATACAGTCGACAGAATTACACTAATCACAGTGTTGTATATTAAATATTGCACATGTTTATGTCTGTTATTACCATTTATAGACATTAGATTTTAAAATACGCCCAAAAACACTCAAACCTGACCAGGACTGAAAACACAGCTAGTGCTGTTTTACATCTGTCACTATGCTGACACACAGCAGTCTGTAGCTCCACCCTCTTCTGAAAAGAGCACAATCTCATTTAAATTTAAAGCGACAGTCACCCAAACACCACAAGTAATCTAAATGTTTTCCAAAAGGAATTTAAATGTAATCCAAAAGTAATCCAGTTGTTTTCCAAAAGTAATATAATTGTATTCCAAAAGTAATCCAAATGTTTTCCAAAAGTAATCTAAATGTAATCCAAAAGTAATCTAAATGTAATCCAGAATTTTCTAAATGTAAACCAAAAGTAATCTGAATGATTTCTAAATGTAATCCAAATGTAATCTAATTGCTTTCCAAAAGTAATCTAAATTTAATATAAATGTAATTTAATGTTTTCCAAAAGTAATCTAAATATAATCCAAAATTAATCTAAATCTAATCCAAACGTAATTGAATGTAATCCATAGGTAATTAAATGTTTTACAAAAGTAATCTTAATGTAATCCAAAGGTAATCTAAACGACTTCTAACTGTAATCTAAAAATAATCTAATTGCTTTCCGAAAATAATTTAAATGTAATCCAAAAGTAATCCAGTTGTTTTCCAAAAGTAATATAATTGTAATCCAAAAGCAATATAATGTAATCCAAAAGTAATCTAAATGTAATCCATAAGTAATCTAAATGTAATCCAGAATTTTCTAAATGTAAACCAAAAGTAATCTGTATGATTTCTAAATGTAATCCAAATGTAATCTAATTGCTTTCCAAAAGTAATCTAAATATAATATAAATTTAATTTAATGTTTTCCAAAAGTAACCTAAATATAATCCAAAATTAATCTAAATCTAATCAAAACATAATTGAATGTAATCCAAAGGTAATTAAATGTTTTACAAAAGTAATCTTCATGTAATCCAAAGGTAATCTAAACGACTTCTAACTGTAATCTAAAAATAATCTAATTGCTTTCCGAAAATAATTGAAATGTAATCCAAAAGTAATCCAGTTGTTTTTTCAAAAGTAATATAATTGTAATCCAAAAGTAATATAATGTAATCTAAATGTAATCCATAAGTAACCTAAATGTAATCCAGAATTTTCTAAATGTAAACCAAAAGTAATCTGAATGATGTCTAAATGTAATCCAAATGTAATATAATTGCTTTCCAAAAGTAATCTAAATATAATATAAATGTAATTTAAAGTTTTTCAAAAGTAACCTAAATGTAATCCAAAATTAATCTAAATGTAATCCAAACATAATTGAATGTAATCCAAAGGTAATTAAATGTTTTACAAAAGTAATCTTAATGTAATCCAAAGGTAATCTAAACGACTTCTAACTGTAAAAAAAATCAAACTATATAAAAAAAATCTAATTGCTTTCTGAAAATAATTTAGATGTAATCCAAAAGTAGGTTACTTCTGACCAGCACTGACAACACAGCTTGTGCTGTTTTACATCAGTCACTATGCTGACACACAGCCGTCTGTAGCTCCGCCCTCTTCTGAAAAGAGCACAATCTCATTGGAATTTAAAGCAACAGTCAACAAAACCTAAAAGGGTCCGTTTCTGAGAGGTAGAGAACATTATCTGTTTGCTATTTACAGTAGAGCTGTAATCGGGCCATACAAGTTAGGCTGGATAGTGCCCGAACCTGACAGAATTCGGCACGAGCCCGACAGATACATTTTGATTGACAGCTTTTTAAAGGCTCGAACCCGTTTACAGCCCGACATTATTTAAATGTGCACATGCACACAGCTCTTTTGCTTTTTTTTTTTTTAAAGAATGAGTCGTGTATATGTGTTTTACATTATTTATTCATAACAGACATAGGCTATAGGCCAGCGGTTCCCAACAGGTGGGTCCCGGTCCACAAGAGGGCCTCAGCGAGCTCTGTTAGGGGTCGCTTAATATTTAAAAAATTTCTTAGCAATTTCTTGTTTTTGCCAGCTTGCTTTCCTCTTCATGTTTTCTTTTCAAAGTCTCCATCGAGTGAAAATGACATCTGCTAAAGTATCAGCTAGCATCGTTCTGACGGGTGTATAGTCCACCATTCACACTCTGAATCAGCTGTGCATTTGTTGCTGCATAGTGTAAACGGGCATCAGTGATGTCTTCGAGAAGTTGTAGATGATTGGCTTTCTCTATTTAGGTGGTCTGTACACACACACACACACACACACACACACACAAACAGAGTATATTTTACATTGTGTTAAAAGGGGCAGAATATGTGTGGTATAAAGTGCTTGATCTATATTCTACAACAGGGCTATTCATTTGGCGGCCTGCGGGCCGAATCCGGCCCCCGAGGCACTTTGTTCTGGCCCTCCAAACAGTGTGACCAAGACATCAAAAATTTATTTAGTTTAGTCGACAAACGGCTGCTATAATTATGAAGTGACGTGCGTCTGTTCAATAACAGCACGAGCTGCAGTTAAAGGCAGCACAGAGCGAGTGTCATCATAAGCGAGTGGTGCGGGCAGCCGAAAACATGTTTGTAGAAAAGGCGATTTGTACAATGCACTGATATCGTTAACAAGGATGTAACGATTAGCCTATTTCACTCTTAACTGCGCTTTAATACGTCACAGTTTATTAATCGTAAAGTCTTCTCTAAGCCGCATTTCTGTTGCACGCAACAAAACAAAACCAATTGCCGAGTTGCCTGTGCGCTTATTTTAAGTTTGAAGTACACCGAGGCTAATACGCACGCACACAGGATTAACTATAGCAGCGGCCGTTCCCATATCACGTCTTTTCCGCTCGCAAGTTTGTTATTTCTAATGTAAGAATATATGACAATATGCGGGCGCCAGCGGAGCGAGGCGCTTGCGTCTTTCAGGGCGCACGCAGTAGAAAACATCTCGCATGAGAGTTGTGCGTGCCTTTCAGTGCAATGTAAACAAAAGATATGTCAGACGAATTATTATTAAAATGATTATGTATGCATGAATGCAGATGGCAACAACAGTTAATCTAAATAGCTGCTTACCTAATATAAAGCTTGAATTTACATTAGACGTGATAACAGTGAAAGCATGATTATTCTTCCGACAATATAATCGGACAACCAAAATCTATAATTGTTGCATCACTAATTGTTACGCAGTTCATAACATCACATATGACTGTGTCTGAATGTAGCCTACTTCAGCACTGCACTGCATTTGTTGTGCTCTGAAATACATTTGAATGTTTGTAAAAAAAAAAAAAAAGTCAATTGTACAATGCACTGATATTATGAAGTTTCAAAATACAATATATTCACATTTGAATGTAGAAAAAGCTAACGTGGCTGTCTTAAGGAGCAAAATATACAGCATGTGGGCCCTTATATGCTGCTGTCATCACTCATATCTCTCCGGCCCTTCGTTTGGGATGCTTTAAACGAAAAAACAATAAAAACAATAGTTTTTATTAGTTTTACATTTTCAATAATTACAAAACAACACAATAATAATTTAAAAAGGGAATAAGCATGATAATACAAAGAGAAGTAATGGTAATGATAATTGAAATAATTAAAATAAAGAAGAATAGATAAAAGAAAATCAAAAATAACAAAATTAAGTTATTATTAAAAAAAAATCACAATTAGGGCATATAAACGGTTTCTATGAAAATACAAAAAGACAGTCAATAGGGGTAGTGAGCATTTTACAGTTTTTCTCAGTGGCTTTGGTGCGTTTCTCACAACACCAGTGCATTTCTGCACAACAGTTCATGCATTTCTCTAAACAATTAGTACAAACTGCAAAACCTAGCTGATAACCTGCAAAAGCGCATCACTTGCTCAAAATGGATAGTTTATTCCTCAAAAGCAAGTATTCATGTCAATCAAACTGTCAGTATCGTCAAAATGAAAAGTTCTGACACCACTGTTTATGAACAAGATAGTCAGATGGCTTTGTCATGTTTTCATTATGTCAGTTTACATGTACATTTTTTCAATGCAAAAAAAGTCAGATGTTGGTGAAACTTCGCGAAAATGCTCAAGACAGCACTGTATACTATTAGCACAGCCAATTGAAAACTACAGTAAAGTTAGACATCACTGCATTGAGTGAGGTATCTGAGTTCAAGACACTGAATATGTATGTTTCACATTTTTTCTGCAATTGCTCTTTACAATTTGAATTTTTTCACAGCATCGTGCAGAAGAATAAACACAGCCTTATTTACAACAAACATAAACTCACTTTGGGTAGAGCTGTGCACAACTGTAAACAATTAGCCCCTTTCACACAGTGATACCGGTAAATATCCGGAAAATTTCCGGAACTACTTTACCGGTATATTAAAAAAAAGCGCTGTTCACACAGGCGAGGACGTTACGGAATTTTTCTGGAAAAGAGCATTCACACATCCATCGCAAAATGCCGGTAAATTCTGACATCATTCACCACAAATGAGCTTTAAACGGCTGCGCTTGTGTTTGTAAACATTTGACTACATCACAAACTCTTCGGATGGATCAGTATTGAGTACAACTCTAATGAAAACATAGGGTAACACTTTCGCATGCATGTCGAGATGTTCATGATATGTGTGTGTGCTGGCGCTATGGGCGCTCACGGGCGCACGCAAAGCTTGAAGGTAAACAAACAACGGATTATCATAAACATTTTATCGATAATTATTTACACAGTATTAAGAAGGAACATAGAAACATTATCTGACTAACATCTAGCAGCTAAAGGTGTCTGGAAAAAATATTCAAAGGCTTTTATTCTCATAAACCGCGCGCACGTGAATGCGTCTGACTGTTCTGATTGGCTAAAGCAGGTGTCTCACGTCAGCCCGTTCTAGACGTGCACGCGCTTATTACGGCAGTCTTCCTTCTGCATTCACACAGCGCAGCATTCCGGCAAATTACCGATAATGTTACAACTTCTCTTTCCGGAAAATAGCCAGAACGAATTTACCGGTATTTTCAAAAAGGACCTGTTCACACATACAACCTTTCCGGAAAATTGCCGGTAATTTTCCGGAAAGGTCTGTATGTGTGAAAGGGGCTATTACAGTACATATTGGAACTGAACCTACAACATACATACACAGGTCTGTAAATCATTCATGAAACTGTTCAATTTAGAAGACATATTCAGTAAAATAAAGATTTAAACATTTTTTTAATAAAATTAGCTTGCAAGATTTTGACAACTAGTTCAACATCTTTGTATGTAATGACTCAAGTACTGAAATGAGGACTGTTAGTTTTATATGGGATGACTATTCAGCATTTACACGTTTAGTTCATTTTGACTGACATGACTTAAGCAAATGATGATGTTATAAACAGCAGAGAGTTGAATGAGAGCAGTTGATGCATGTCCACAAGCATTTGTAATTTGCTGAAAGGAATGAGAAACTGCTACTAGGATGTGCACAAATGACTAATTGTTTTGAGAAATGCAAGACCTGTTGAGCAAATGTAAATAGTGTTGAGAGAAATGCACCAAAGCCACTGAGAAAAACTATAAACATTACACCGCTTTTCAGAATCCGCATGATTTTGGTCCAGGTGATCAAGAAATGGTTGCCATATACTATAAAACTTAGCAAGATTACCAATAACTCCATAACGGACTCTTTCTATGTGCAATATTTGAGTGAGATAAGTAAATCATGTCTTAAATTGAGGAGCAGAATTTGATTTGCACAGTTTTAGGATGACACTCTTAGCAATAATCGTTCCATAAATGATGGTGTTTTGTATATGCACATTATGATCCAGCAAAGATCTAGAGTACCCAAATATAGCAATTTCTGGCTCGGGTGTCAAGGTAAAACCATACATATCAGAAAACCTTTTAAATATGTCACACCAGAAATTATAAAGTTTTGGGCACGTCCAAATCAATGACTGTAAAAAATATGGACGACGCGACAGCCCTTTTTCCCATTGAACGCTTTGAGGGCAAAACGCCTGCTTGACGGGCACAAACTGTCGCAAAAGACTGCTGAAATTGGAGCCTTGACATGCGCAGAAGGATTGTCTGATGGAGCCAGAGGAGGAGCCGCGAAAATGAGCGGAGCCGAGCTTCCAACCAAACGCTTTATGTAAAATCAACCACGCCCCCCGAACTTCTCAGCATGCGTTTGCTGTCATATCAACACAAATGGATGTAATAACGTTAACAAATATGAGGGTTTTATATATTCAATCGCGCCAGCTCCGGGCCGCAGCGCATAACCTACTCGCGGCGTCGCGGGCTGATTCCGGCTCGCACGCGGCAGCGCCGGCTCGCTCGGCCGCCGCATCTGGCTTGATTGACTCGGGCTGGAATTGGGTAGTGAGTCCAGGCATCCGGAGTAGGTCCAGCAGAGGTAACATTAGTCAGTCTGAGCTCTAAGAGATAAGACTCCGGCAGGCGAGAATCTAGCCGGAACTGTGTTTTGCTATCTGGGTGGTTAGGCGTGTATCAGCAAACTAATAAAGCCCGAAAAAAGCCCTGAACCTAGCGAATAAACAGTGTTCCACCAGGATCATGTATGTCAGAAACTATAGTTTACTGCTGAACTCATTTTGTCATGGTAAAATAACACAGAAATCGAATAATAACACTTCAGTCTCCTGCCGAAGCTCAGACGCGCTGCTTTGAGAAACTGTCAATCACAGCTGTCAATCACGATGACACGCCCAGCATTAAATTACTGCTAAAAACAAACTGTTTACAAAAATGAAGATCTGCACCTATTTCAGCACAATAACCAGTGCCTTAATCCACCAGAACCATCTTTCAGGACATTTTATTGCAAGTGTAATTAATTTTTTTATTTGGGCTCAAGTCTCCTTCATTAACACGGAGGAGGCGGGCTTTATGACTTGTACTGCAGCCAGCCCCCAGGGGGCGATCTAACGGCCGAGACCCTCACTCAAACGCAGGCTTGCGGCACACTTGGTCCAAATTGAGATGGGTCAGGAAGCCTTCAGACTTACACCGGTTACATGTAGGGGAAATGGTGGGAAAAATTCTGTGTAATTTAGATTTTGAGTAGCGCAGTCTATGAATACGTTAAATTGAATTAACTGATGTCTGGAATTAATAGAACAAGATTGAATTCTACTGAGGCTTTCCTCCCATGTATCAGAGTCAATCTGTATACCCAATTCCTCTTCCCAAGCATTCTTCAAATGAATAGTAGAGTAGCTCAGTTCTCGAGAAAACACACATACAAAACCTGAAATTAAATGTTTGGAATCAGGTGAGCCCGATAGTAGCCTGTAAACCTTTCCTTCATCTGGCAGCAATTCAATTGGGTATTGCGTGACTTACATAATTTCTAACCTGTAAAGTTTGGGATGCTTTTCATGAACCGGCCCCCATGACAAACTAATTGAATAGCCTTGTTCTGCAATATAACATTCCAGTGTTAAAGAATAAGGAAAATTGTGCCGTCAAAAGAGCGGCTGTGTGTATAGAATGAACAGCTTGTGTACGATAGTGTGTGTTCATATCACAGGACGGCCTGTATCTGAACATCTTTATGAGTTCTGCTCATGTGTGTGCTTTCTGTGGTCTGCAGGCAAATGTACATTGATCATCTGGACGGGCCGTTCTCTCTGGCCGCGCTGCCGTACTCTCAGATGAACGAACTGCTGAACCGCAGTGGAGAGAGAAACTACGGCCGACCGCACGAACCACCACCACCCCCACCCTCACACCAGCCTGACCTCAAACCAGCCTCCGTCATCAGGTGCGCGCACACACACACACACACTCCCACACACACACCAGATCACTTTTTAACACGTAAATGATGCCAGAACTTTCCTGTTAAGTGTCTGTCTCTTTGTCTTTCAGCTCCAGCTCAGGTTTCTCCGACAGCGTTAATCAGTCTCCTGCTCGCACACCTGTCTTCCTCAACCCCAATGCCCCGCCCCCAGCCCCGCCCCCCTTACCCCCTCCTCCCCCTCCCTTGCCAGCCAGCGTATCAGGTTCAAGGATGCGAGGTTCAGCCCCGCCTCCGATTCCTCCCTTACCTTCCCAGCAGCCCCCGGCCATCCCTCCTCCCCCCGCCCCGCTTCAGATCGCCCCAGGCGTCCTACACCCTGCTCCCCCTCCAGTGGCTCCACCCCTTCACTCATCTCCAGCCAAGGCTCTGCCCACAGATGGAATGGTTTTACCGCCTCCTCCTCCTCCTCCTCCTTTGCCCCTCCCAGGAAACAGAAGCTCCTCCCCTTGCACGTCCTCAGCCCCGCCCTCCATGCCTTCCTTTCCATCGGGAGCGGTTTCGTCTCCGCCCACTCACTCGGGTCACGAGGTCAAGCGGTATCCAGCCAACTTGCCACCAATCAGCGATGCCCGCAGCGTCCTATTGGAGGCCATACGTAAAGGTGGGAGGAGTTTCATGACTAATGTGCAATGCATTTTGGGAGATGTAGTTTATTTCTGTCTGTGGGAGGAGTTTTATGACTTATGTGCAATGCATTCTGGGAGATGTAGTTCATTTCTCTCTGTACAAGGAGTGTCATGACTAATGTGCAATGCATTCTGGGAAATGCAGTTCAGTTCCTTCTGTGGGAGGAGTTTCATGACTAATGTGCAATGCATTCTGGGAAATGCAGTTTAGTTCCTTCTGTGGGAGGAGTTTCATGACTAATGTGCAATGCATTCTGCGAAGAATAGTTAATTTCCTTCTCTGTGAAGAGTTTAATGTCTAAAGTGCAATGCATTCTGGGAGATGTAGTTAATTTCTCCCTGTGGGAGGAATTTCATGACTAATGTGCAATGCATGCTGGGAGATGTAGTTCATTTTCTTCTGTGGGAGAAGTTTCACGACTAATGTGCAATAAATTATGGGAAGAGTAGTTAATTTCCGTCTCTGGGAGGAGTTGCATGACTAATGTGCAATGCATTCTGGGAGATGTAGTTCTTTTCTGTCTGTGGGAGGAGTTTTATGACTAATGTGCAATGCATTCTGGGAGATGTATTTCATTTCTGTCTGTGGGAGGAGTTTTATGACTAATGTGCAATGCATTCTGGGAGATGTAGTTCATTTCTGTCTGTGGGAGGAGTTTTATGACTAATGTGCAATGCATTCTGGGAGATGTAGTTCATTTCTGTCTGTGGGAGGAGTTTTATGACTAATGTGCAATGCATTCTGGGAGATGTATTTCATTTCTGTCTGTGGGAGGAGTTTTATGACTAATGTGCAATGCATTCTGGGAGATGTAGTTCATTTCTTTCTGTGGGAGGAGTTTTATGACTAATGTGCAATGCATTCTGGGAAGAGCAGTCAAATGAATGAATAAATAAACAAACATTAAATAATTTATAATAAAAATAATTAAATAGTTAAATATAATAAAAATAAATGAATAAAATAAAAACAATGTGTGTGTGTGTGTGTGTGTTCAGGGATTCAGCTTCGGAAGGTGGAGGAGCAGCGCGAGCAGGAGGCGAAACACGAGCGTGTGGGAAATGACGTGGCCACGATTCTGTCTCGACGCATCGCAGTGGAGTACAGCGACTCTGAGGACGAGTCTGAGTTTGACGAGATCGACTGGATGGAGTGAACACACACACACACACACACACACACACACACATATACACACACACGCACACACACACACATACAAACAAACATACACTAACACACAAATACATACACAACTCCCATCATGCTTTGCTCTCATGTTTCTAAACACACCTTCTGCATCTGAAGGTTTCTTTAATCTGTTGGTGTGTGTTTAATGGGGCGCTGGTTTCCTCCAGATCAGAACGTGACGGACGTTTATTATTCTTTACATATCATCAAACTGTTCTTCCATGTCAGAGATGTGGTGTGTGTGTGTGTGTGTGTGTGTGTGTGTGTGTGTGTGTGTGTGTGTGTGTGTGTTTATTAAGGAGAAATGAAGAAGTGAAAAGAAGTTCAGATCAGATTTTCCACCACATGTAAAATAAAGGCTGAAGTTAATCACATTAAACTGATCATTCAGTTTCCAGAATTCTGTAAAATGTCATGAAATTAACGTCAGAATTTATATTGTACAAAATATTAATGATTATTTATGGGGGACTTTTTGAAAGGGGGGGGGGGGGTGAAAAGGCATTTTTATTTAAATAAAATTAATCAATTTTAGGTCAGATTTTATTCCACGCTCAAATAAATACACTAGTAATGTCTCTTTTTTAAAGTTAAATTTGATCAAAAATAATATTTTGTAAATATTTTAACAAAAATAATCATTATTTATTACTATTATTAATATTATTGTTGGCAAGGTAAATATATATATAATATTAATATATTAAATATATATATATATATATATATATATATATATATATATATATATATATATATATTATTAATGTTAATTCCATTTGTTTATTATTAATTATTCGATTTGTTTATTATTCTAAAATATTTTAATAATACATAATTTTTTTATATATATTAACAATTTTTTATTATTAAAATAAAATTTAAAATGTAGAAATAATTGGATATAAACAATATATATATATATATATATATATATATATATATTATATATATATATATATATATATATATATATATATATATATATATGCTATTATTTCTGTATTTGGAATTGTTTTTAATATTACATAATTAATCAACAATTTAATAATGATGTCTACATTAATTTCATGACATTTAGTACTACAGTTGATTGATAAAATACGAAGCTGTATGAAAGATGAATGTTTACAAAGTTATTTCCTTTATGTAAAATACGACCATATCCGTGCTTTCATGCGATTCGAAATATTGACATCTTACCGGGGTGCGAATAATACATTGTCGATGGAGGGGGGTCAGCTTTTTCAGTAATGTTAGTTTGGGTAAAACATGCTTCAGTGAATCAAATTCATGTATTTATTTAAATAACATCCAACTCATTAATACAATGCCTTTAAGTTTTCGGTGTTTTGAGGCATATTTATTGTATTCTGATCTACAGTATCCTCTGACTAGCTCTTTCAGAGGTTACTGTAGGTCAAATGCGCATCTGATTTGACTTTACGTTTAGGCTCAGTGTAGATGCAGTCAGTCTTGTGAGTATTTACAGTGCCTATCGGTGCTCTAGATCTGATCTGCATAGACTGATTGGCATGATTATGCTTTCACAACGGTATGAAGCAGATGTGTTCAAACTCAGTCCAGGAGGGTCGTCATCCTGCAGATTTTAGCTCCAACTTGCCTCAACACACCAGCAAGATGTTTCTAGAAAGCTTGATTAGCTAGCCCAGGTGTTTCTGAATGGGGTTGGAACTAAACTTTGCAGGACACCGGCCCTCCTGGACTAAGTTCGGCCACCACTGTTATGAACCATTTTAGGGGTGGTCAAATGTATATTTATATTATCTATTATTTTAACTACTAACATTATTATTTAAAATACAGATCAGAGCAAACTATTTTTCACTATAAAAAGCCCCCCCCCCCCCCCCCACCTACTGTACATCTAGATATTTTCAGGGGGTATCAAGCGTTAATCAGGGGGGCTAATCTCCCTCAAACCCCTCTCTAATTCTAACCCTGCATCTTACTGTAAAAGTCTCCAAATAAAAATCAGCCCTCTTCTGCGGTGGATCGATGCTGATTGATGGCGTTTCTCAATTTTTAAGCAAAAGAAAAGAAATAATAGCTTTTACAAAAGATGAAAGAGACCTGTGTGTGTGTGTGTGTGTGTGTGTGTGCATCTGCATCTGTTTGTCTGTCTCTTTGTGTGTGTGTGTTTGTGTGTATGCGCGTCTCTTTTTCAGCCTTACGGTGTGTGTAAATGTGGAAGAGTTGAATGTATCGTGCTGTTACTACTTTTGCCTGCATTTCTCCAGCATTCGCTGTTTCTGTGTTCAAGAAGGAAAAAAGAGCAACAAGAAAGAAGATTTAAGATACTGTAAACTGTGTATCGTACGTAACTGTTTACTGTAACAGTTTGCTTGAATTAATAAAAACTAATGTTTAAGGGAGTTCGTTCATTCATTCATTCATTTTTAGGGATGTAACGGTATCAGAATTTCACGGTACGGTAATACCTCGGTATGAATGTCACGTTACAGTATTTATTGAATCATTTACAGGAAAAAACAAAACTTATGAAAATACTCCAAAAAAGTGCCAAAAGTGTCAATGACATACAAATTAGCCATCTATCTGTAAGCTTTGAAACAGGAACTTCAATTTTAATAACAAAAAAATATTAAACCATGTAAAAAAATAAAGTTTCAATTTAGTATTGTTGAAAACTCATCACATTCAACATTTAATCACTCACTCACTTAGATAGAGATGGGTTTAAAGGAAAAATCATATAAATATAATCTGGTAAAAGCTGGTATCTCTGGGCATTTACAATGTCCCCTGCAACAGATAAACCCCTCTCATTTGGGACTGAGGTTTCTGGGACAAGAGAGATATGATTTAGCCCAGGTTGACAGCAGTGGGTGACGTTGTGCATTGTCTTTCCCCCACTTGAGAGGACAAACCATGAGTAAGATAGAGGTCTCATGTCTGCATCAATCTGAACAGTGTGCTGACAACACCGCTATTCAGTACGCGCGCGACAACACAGCTGATAAGAACTCGCGCGACAACACAGCTGATAAGAACTCGCGCGACAACACAGCTGATAAGAACTCGCGCGACAACACAGCTGATAAGAACTCGCGCAACAACACAGCTGATAAGAACTCGCGCGACAACAGAGCTGATAAGAACTCGCGCGACAACACAGCTATTCAGTACGCGCGTGACAACACAGCTGATAAGAACTCGCGCGACAACACAGCTGATAAGAACTCGCGCGACAACACCGCTATTCAGTACGCGCGCGACAACACAGCTGATAAGAACTCGCGCGACAACACAGCTGATAAGAACTCGCACGACAACATAGCTGATAAGAACTCGCGCGACAACACAGCTGATAAGAACTCGCGCGACAACACCGCTATTCAGTACGCGCGCGACAACACAGCTGATAAGAACTCACGCGACAACACAGCTGATAAGAACTCACGCGACAACACAGCTAAGAACTCGCGCGACAACACAGCTGATAAGAACTCGCGCGACAACACAGCTGATAAGAACTCGCGCGACAACACCGCTATTCAGTACGCGCCCAACAACACAGCTGATAAGAACTCGCGCGACAACACCGCTATTCAGTACGCGCCCAACAACACAGCTGATAAGAACTCGCGCGACAACACCGCTATTCAGTACACGCGCGACAACACAGCTGATAAGAACTCGCGCGACAACACCACTATTCAGTACGCGCGCGACAACACAGCTGATAAGAACTCGCGAGACAACACCGCTATTCAGTACGCGCGCGACAACACAGCTGATAAGAACTCGCGCGACAACACCGCTATTCAGTACGTGCGTGGCGACAACACCCGCTTTAGAGTTTTCCAGCTCTTTTTCATCCCCGCTTCTAGCAGCACACTCCATTTCCACATTACTGGATCTGTAGCGACAACAGACCGCAAGGGATGATGGTCAAGCATGGGCTGATGGGAATTGTAGTTTCCGCTACCTCCCGTTCGCTTCATTCGCCTGAGCAAATTTTCTTAGAAGACCTATAGTTTTACCGAGTCATGCGACTACGGTAATATCGAAAAAAATTAATATTGCGGTATGACGGTATTTACAATACCGTTACATCCCTATTCATTTTCCTTCAGCGTAGTCCCTTATTTATTTGGGGTCGCCACCACGGAATGAACCACCAACCACACTCTAAAAAACACAAGGTTAAAAACTACCCAAATTGGGTTGTTTTTAACCCTACTGCTGGGTAAATATGGGACAGAACACATCCGGGGTTAAATTAACCCAAGTAATTGGGGTATTATTTTTAACCCCATAAATGAGGTTATTCTACCTAATAATTGGTTATTTTTACTTAAATAATAGGTTCATTTGATCCAAAAATGTCTGCGAAAGACGACCCAGCAGTTGTGTTGTTTTGACACGGCATCTCTGAAGTACGGTGGGGGACGTGCAGCTTTGCAGGTGTACAAAAGGTGCTAGTAAAAAATTTATTTTAATTTCGAAAGGTCCGACTAAGGCCTGCTTTGAGCATAAATCTCATTTTGATCATCTAAAATCGCAAGGAATCTGTATTTGTTACAGTATTTTCATTGCATTTAAACAAATTAGTATGTGGTATCCCAGTCAGCCCCTGCTGTGAGTTGATTTGACCCAAAGAGCTGGGTTAAACCTACCCAAGACTCTGAAAATAACCCCCAAAAATTACCCAAATGCAAGATTTGGGTTGAAAGAATATCCTCATATCTTTTAGAGCAGTGTTTCTCAACTGGAGGGTCGTGACCCAAAAGTGGGTCGCAGGAACATTTTCAGTGGGTCTCGGAGTGTGTGGTCAATAAAACAACAAAAGTTTAGATTTTAGCTTATATTTAGCTCATACTGGACTTTTATTTTGAAATGCGCACACGACAACCGTACTGATTGACATGTGAAATTTTATTTCATTATATCTAGAAATATATCAAAGATCAGCAAGTACAACCCTGAATCTTCAACTGCTCAACTGTTCAACTGCTCTTCAACTGCTCCAGAACGCAGCAGCACGAGTGGTCTTCAATGAACCTAAACGAGCACATGTCACTCCGCTGCTCATCCGTTTGCACTGGCTGCCAGTTGCTGCTCGCATCAAATTCAAAGCTCTGATGTTTGCCTACAAAGTGACTTCTGGCTTTGCTCCTTCTTATCTGCTCTCGCTTCTGCAGATGTATGTGCCCTCCAGAAACTTGCGTTCTGTGAATGAACGTCGCCTTGTGGTTCCATCCCAAAGAGGGAAGAAATCACTTTCGCGAACGCTCACGCTCAATCTGCCCAGTTGGTGGAATGAACTCCCTAACTGAGAACAGTTCCTAATCAGAACAGCAGAGTCACTCGCTATTTTCAAGAAACGACTAAAAACTCAACTATTTAGTCTCCACTTTCCTAATCTGCAATTGCCTCTCGGGATATCACACTAACTGTACCCAAAAAAAAAAAAAAAAAAAATACTAATACTACTAATACTTTCCTTCTTAGACTTTACAGACCTAAAACTTGCCTACAGCACTTATTCATTGTTGCTCTTATAGTTGTGTAAATTGCTTCCTTGTCCTCATTTGTAAGTCGCTTTGGATAAAAGCGTCTGCTAAATGACTAAATGTAAATGTAAATATGTAAAGTATGGATTTACATATATTGTTGACAAAAAAGGCTTAAAACCTCAGTGTGTCATATGTAGTGAGGTGCTCTCACAAGAGAGCATGAAACCTTCTAAACTAAAACCACATTTAGAAACCAGACATCCCAGTTGCAAGGACAAACCTGTGGACCATTTTCTAAGACGACTCTCAAGAGCTGAGGGCATCACAAAAGTGCATACATTTTGTTAAATGACAGCAATAAAGTATTGTTTATTTGTAAGTCTTGGTGATTTATCGGTCACTACTTGTGTACATTAACAAATAAATACAAATTAACTATAATTCCTAAAATTATATTATAGTTCCTAAAAATTTGGGTCGCGGCTTGATGACTATGTAAAATGTGGGTCCCATGGCCAAACCAGTTGAGAACCCCTGCTTTAGGGTGCAGAGATGGGGGACTCGAGTCACATGACTTGACTCGGGTCAGACTTAAGTCACAAAATTTAGGACTTGAGACTTCATTTATTCATTTTCTTGTCGGCTTAGTCCCTTTATTAATCCGGGGTCGCCACAGCGGAATGAATCGCCAACTTATCCAGCATGTTTTTACGCAGCGGATGCCCTTCCAGCAGCAACTAATCACTGGGAAACATTCACACACTCATACACTACGGACAATTTAGCCTACCCAATTCACCTGTACCGCATGTGTTTGGACTGTGGGAGAAACCGGAGCGCCCAGAGGAAACCCACATGACCGCAAGGAGAACATGCAAACTCCACACAGAAACACCAACTGACCCGAAGATCGAACCAGTGACCTTCTTGCTGTGAGGCGACAGCACTACCTATCTACTGCACCACTGCATCACTGGACTTGAGACTTGCTTGACAAATATCTAAAAAAGACTCGACTTATTTTATTAATTTGGTGATGCCTTTAGGCTATCTAACACATAATGCTCTGCCATTCAAGTTTGCTTTGAACTTGAAAGGGAGAGAAGCGGATTTGACCGGTCAGTGGGTGCACATGGCTCCTGAATAGGAAAGAGAGAGTGGATGTCTTTTTTTTTTTAATTAAATTATTGTTCAAAATTTTATTATATTTTGTTTATAGTTAACTATTTATGTGCTGTGGGTAAATGGTGTGTTTCAATCCGGCTACCACCACAAGTATTTCAAGTCTATGGGAAGCACTGATAGTATTGTTTTTGTACGCTGATGTTTAATATTTGAGTTTTTGACATGTTAGCGGTTAACTTTAATCATAAAATAAGATTGCATTAAAACAATCTGTTAATACTATATTGCAGTTTGTTTTTCACTTACATGCATTATTTTTTCCATCATATTCATTTAAATAAAAAGAAGAATTAAGTTAGGCAAAATAAGAAACTATTTCAGACCATGGATCTCAAAATCTGTCTGTAACGTACTGTATGTGTGAAATGGGCTATATATATATATATTATCTGGAATCTAAAGGTTCAAAATTGCCTTTAGAGTGTATTCTTAGCTATTCATATTACTAATCAAAACATTTTTTTATTGGAGTTACTAAAATGTACAAAATGTCTTTGAGGAAGATGATCTTTACTTCTAATATAATAATATTTTGTAATAAAAGAAGAAAATATTATTTTGATTAAATAATTGAATTCCCCTCCCCAAAATATTAACTGTGCACAATAAGATTATTTAAGGTTTTGTGATTTAGGGTCTCGTTTAATTAATAGTATAATATATTTATGGCTTTGAAGTAAGCACACACATTCCCCTGAGCAGTAAGCCATCTGATTCACTAGTGACGAAAGAGTCATTTCAAATGACAGTTCTCATATATATAAATGACAGTTATATATAAACATACATATACACAGTTGAAGTCAGAATTATTCGTCCCTGTTGATTTCTTTTTTTTTTCTTTTCTTTTTTTTAATATTTCCCAAATGTTGTTGAGCAGAGCAAGGAAATGTCTGATAATATTTTTTCTTCTGGAGAAAGTCCTATTTGTTTTATTTTGGCTACAATAAAAGCAGTTTTTTTTAAGAAACATTTTAATGTCAAAATTATTAGCCCTCTTAAGCTATATTTTTTTGATAGTCTCCAAAACAAACCACTGTTATACAATAACTTGCCTAATTACCCTAACCTGCCTAGTTACCCTGATTAACCTAGTGAAGCCTTTAAATGTGACTTTAAGCTGTATAGAAGTGTCTTGAAGAATATCTAGCCTAATATTATTTACTGTCATCATGACAAAGATAAAATAAATCAGCTATTAGAGATGAGTTATTAAAACTATTATGTTCAGAAATGTGTTGAAGAAATCTGCTGTCAGTTAAACAGAAATTGGGGAGAAAAATAAACACGGGGGTCTAATAATTCTGACTTAAACTGCATATATATATATAATTTGATTGACTTGAAAGTGACTTGTACCAAGCTACAATCTGACTTGATGTGACTTGAAATAAGCAGTGACTTGACTTGACTTGAGTCTGACAAAAACTGACTTGACTTGCTTGAGACTTGAAGGTTATGACTTGAGTCGTGAGGCACATGTGTGACTTACTCCCATCTAAATACATACACTTGTCAATTTGTATATCTGCATTCACTACTTACTTCTAGTTTTAAAATATATTTATTATGTATTTTTGTCCCGTCTCTGTAATTCTGTTGCACTGTAGAAGCTCTGTGCCCAAAACACATACCTCATGTGTGCGAACATACCTGGCAATAAAGCTCTTTCTGATTCTGATGACAGCACATGATATTTTACTTATTCTATACAGCTGTACACTTCTATAAGTGTCATTTAAAGGCTTAACTAGGGTAATTGGGGTAAAGTTAGGGTAGGCAAGTCATTGTATAACAGTGGTTTGTTCTGGAGACAATCCAACACTAATATTGCTTAACTTGGCTAATAATATTGACCTTAAAATGGCTTTAAAACAATTAAAAACTGCTTTAATTCAAGCCGAATTAAAACAAATAAGACTTTCTCCAGAAGAAAAAATATTATCAGACATACTGTGAAAAATTCCTGAATCTGTTCAACATCATTCAGCTAATATTTAAGAAACAAAAGTCAAAAGGGGCTAATAATTCTGACTTCAACTGTATAAACCAAATAGATTTGAAGCTGTCAGAACAACAGTACTGCATATTTAAAGGGATAGTTCACCCAAAAAATAATAATTCTGTCATTATTTACTCGCCCTTCACTTACTACAATCCTTTATGAGTTTCTTTCTTCTGTTGAACACAAAAGAAGATACTTTAAAGAATGTTGCAAACCTGTAACCTCCATAGTATTTGTTGTTCCTACTATGGAAGTCAGTGATTTCTAATATTCCTCATAATATCTGTTTTTGTGTGTTGAACAGAGAAGAAACACTCATGAAGGTTTGAAACCACTTGAGTGTGAGAAAATGTGAGTAAATGTTCATATATGGGTGAACTGGCCCTTTAAATAAGCAGAGCATGAGACTCAACAGCGCCGCCTGTTCGTCAAGCAGAGAAGCGCATGTGTGGAGAAGTCTGACCTGCAGGTGACGCTGCTGTGTTAATAATAGTCATATATCGGTCAAATATCCGCTGCTCGCTCTCTCTCTCTCTCTCTCTCTCTCTGTGTGTGTGTGTGTGTGTGTGTGTGTGTGTTAACAGTGGTGTTTACAAGTGGAAAATCATGAGGTAAGAATAAACAAACGCGAAAAAGAGACACGCTACCTTGTGTTTGTGTTTTAACAACTTTGTTTACAAGTGGAGAACACTATTATAGGTAAATAACAATAATAAATACAGGAATACATTGTAAAAATAAACGCGCAAAAAGAGACACGTGACTTGAACACTGCCTCCACAGGGTTAATGCTAGAAGGGATACAGCTGCGACTGGAACAAGAATTATTTATTGAGTATTTTGAGGGATGTAAATAATAACAACAGTCCTAATGTATTTCCTGTCGCACATTTTTATTTTCCATAGATTCTGAGAATCCCAAAGGTGCATATATTAATAAATAATGTTATGGGAGCTGTTTTAACATTAAGTTATGATTGAATTGCCTCTTGATACAGTTATGAAATAGTTTGACGACAAGCAGGAAATGTTTATGGGCCAATGACATCACCACATTGAAATGGTTTTAATGGTTCATTGGACCATTATTATTATTATTTACATCGCTCAAACTGGTCTATATCATTTATTAAATTAACCATGAGTTGTATTTCATTATTGTCTATCCTACTCCAACCTTCACAGTAGTGTAAAATATTAAGTATTGTTGTACAGTTTCAAAAAGATGATGCTATATTGATGTGTTTCCACAGCTCTTCTATCCATTCATTCTCCACTGCTGTACTATATAGGTGCACAATGAAACAAAACTCACTGATGTGTTTCTGCTGCACAGAGACTGAAGAATTTACTGCAGTTTGCACTTTCACCTAGTACACTGTTTGTGTGTGTGTGTGTGTGTGTGTGTGTGTGTGTGTGTGTTGGAGCATTTTCATGCAAGTTAAACAAAGTTTGTGGTTAATTTATGTTACTTTGGGTGTATTTTGTTGTACTCACCGGCCACTTTATTAGGTACGCCTTACTAGTACCGGGTTGGCCCCTTTTTGCCTTCAGAGCTGCTTTAATCTTTCGTGGCAGAGATTCGACAAGGTATTAAAAATATTCCTCAGAGATTTTGCTCCATATTGTCATGATAGCATCACACAGTTGCTGCAGATTTGTCGGCTGCACATCCATGATGCCAATCTCCCGTTCCACCACATCCCAAAGGTGCTCTATTGGATTGAGCTCTGGTGACTGTGGAGGCCATTTGAGTAGAGTGAACTCATTGTCATGTTCAGGAAACCAGTCTGAGATGATTGAGCTTTATGACATGCTGCGTTATCCTGCTGGAAGCAGCCATCAGAAGATGGAGACACTGTGCTCATAAAGGGATGGACATGGTCAGCAGCAATACTCAGGTAGGCTGTGGCGTTGACACCATGCTCAACTGGTACTAATGAACCCAAAGTGTGCCAAGAAAATCTCCCCCACACCATAACACCACCACCACCAGCCTGAACCGCTGATACAAGAGAAATGCTCTTACAATACAATTCAGAGATGCTCTTCTGCAGTTCTCGGTTGTAACGAGTGCTTATTTGAGTTACTGTTGCCTTTCTAGAACCAGTCTGGCCATTCTCCTCTAACATCAACAAGGCATTTGCCCCCGAAGAACTGCCGCTCACTGGATATTTCCTCTTTGTCGGAGCATTCTCTGTAAACCCTAGAGATGGTTGTGCGTGAAAATCCCAGTAGATCAGCAGTTTCTGAAATACTCAGAGCAGCCCGTCTGGCAGCAACAACCATGCCACGTTCAAAATCACTTAAACCCCCTTTCTGATGCTCACTTTGAACGGCAGCTGATCGTCTTGATCATGTCTACGAGCCAAAATGCATTGAGTTGCTGCCATCTGATTGGCTGACTAAAATATGTTAACGAGCAGTTGGACAGGTGTACCTAATAAGGTGGCCAGTGAGTGTACATCAAGCAATGCAAGACACTTTGCTGGTGCATTGAAAACATCAGAATAATTGAGCTCAGATTTGTAGGATCACACCATGTCATTAATAATTATGGGGGGAAAAATACTATAGCTAATGTACAGTAAATGCTATAGTGATTTGAGCCATACTATAGTAGTCTATAATACAGTAGCATAGTAAAGTGATTGAATTAATCTGCTGTGCTGATTCTACAGTTGCTATGGTAACAGGAACTATAGTAACTGGTCTTTTGTGGTGATTTTACAGTTGTTATGGTAACACAACAACTATAGTAATAAATCTGTTGTGGTGATTCTACAGTTGCTATGGTAACACAACAACTATAGTAACTGATCTGTTGTGGTGATATTACAGTTGCTATGGTAACACAACAGCTATAGTAACTGATCTGTTGTGGTGATTCTACAGTTGCTATGTTAAAACAACAACTATAGTAATTAATCTGTTGTGGTGATTTTACAGTTGCTATGGTAACAACAACTATAGCAATTGATCTGTTGTGGTGATTCTACAGTTGCTATGGTAACACAACAACTATAGTAATTAATCTGTTGTGGTGATTTTACAGTTGCTATGGTAACACAACAACTATAGCAATTGATCTGTTGTGGTAATTCTATAGTTGCTATGGTAACACAAAAACTATAGTAACTGATCTGTTGTGGTGATTCTACAGTTGCTATGGTAACACAACAACTATAGTAATTAATCTGTTGTGGTGATTTTACAGTTGCTATGGTAACACAACAACTATAGCAATTGATCTGTTGTGGTAATTCTATAGTTGCTATGGTAACACAACAACTATAGTAACTGATCTGTTGTGGTGATTCTACAGTTGCTATGGTAACACAACAACTATAGTAATTAATCTGTTGTGGTGATTTTACAGTTGCTATGGTAACAACTACTATAGTAATTAATCTGTTGTGGTGATCCTACAGTTGCTATGGTAACACAACAACTATAGTAATTAATCTGTTGTGGTGATTTTACAGTTGCTATGGTAACAACTACTATAGTAATTAATCTGTTTTGGTGATCCTACAGTTGCTATGGTAACACAACAACTATAGTAATTAATCTGTTGTGGTGATTCTACAGTTGCTATGGTAACAAAACAATCGGGTGGATTTAACCAATAAGCTAGGTAAACGAAACAAAATGAAGTGCCCATCATGGAGCAGTCCAGCAGTCAAATTTATACAAAAAAATATAGATTTTTTATTTTTGGTTGTAAATTAATTTTAAGAAAACTGATCATTTAAAATGTAGAGATTGCATTAATTTAAAATGTCGAAAAGAAAATTGAGTGGTATAAAAAAACAGCAATATAAATAAATATTAAATAAAAGTAGAAAGGGAGCATTTCAGGACTTGGGTCCTATGGCTGGAACTGCTTAGGCCAGGCCCGGATTGGCTAATTGGGAGGATCGGGAGAATTCCCGGTGGGCCGGTCCGTTTTTTGGCCGCGAGGTAGCATTCGACCCCAAACAGCGACACCTTAGTGAAACTCGGAATTCGAATAATTAATATTAATGAACCACCATTACAAAGGACTGGATATCTATAAATAATTTAGCACAGAATATAAATTCAGATATTGCAGGAAAGGACACTGTGAAGTTTTAAAGGATAGTGTTGGAGATTTAGCTACCCCTTACTCTTCTCATATTCATGAAAAAACATTTAAAGTTCTAAAGCAGCTGTGTCCTCGAAAAAGACATCATAGTGTCATTAGAAACTGAATTGGGATTGACCTTTTTTATTATAGTCAGTCGTGAACTGAGTTGGACTGGTCTAAGGCTTGAAACTCCAGGGCTGAAAAAGAGTCCCACTCCGGCCCCGGCTTAGGCCCTACTAAATCCACCCCTGACCACAATTGCAGTAATATAAACAAATGATGACCCATTACTGTCGTTGTCTACATCTATAGGGAATAATATAGGCTACTACGATACACCAGATTAGTGTTTATTATTAGTAGTTTTTATCTGTTCACTATAGTTTATAATACAGTATTGCTGGAGCTTTCATCATGAGAGAGTTTAGGATACTATAATATATGCAGTATAATGAACTGTACTATAGTGTGGTTCAAAAACACTACAGTATTTACTATGAATTACTATAGTATTTTTATGAAGGCTCTGAAAATGGTTATCATGAGGATGAAAGATGATGCCAATGACGTCGCTAATGATGATAAGGCTGTGTGTGTGTGTGTGTGCTTCAGTGGGTTTGTTGCTAAGATGACTGGACACGGATGGTTCGCGTGGGCGTGCATGAATAAAATCTGAAAATCCTCCATAGTCTGTCCTTCACAGAGCAAACACAATTCCAGCCACCAAAAAAACTGAACATCCAGAGCCACACTTAAAATCATCCCGGAAGTGCCGGCGAAAGGGACGCTTGTAAATGTCTGCGTTGCCGATTGTGACCATGAGCTCTCTACATTTCTAACCGAGCGTGAACTGGAGCTTCACCGATGATGTCACTTTAAACGAGCGCCATAAAACTTTTAAGGAACATCTGCTTCAGTTTAGATGAGCGCGACGGAGAGCCATGGCTCTGTGACGTCATGGGAACCTCTCGGGCCTCGATGATGAGACGCACCCTTTTATTTTTTTAGCAAATTTATGATTATTATTATTTATATATATATATATATTTTTTGCATTTTTTTATAAAAAAATTTTCTCCTGTTATATATTTACTTCATTATTTTTGGTTCTTGTAACTATAGTAATGTTTATGGATACAATATATATCTGAATTATTGTATTTTTACTTTATGTAATGTTTCAAAACTATAATAAAAAAAAAAAAATAAAATAAATAAAAAAGATGAGACGCGCCCGAGAGTTTGTGTGGTTCACAGTTCCTCATGCCTTGTTTAACAGATTGGGAGGCATCCAATTTCTTTTCAGATGTGACTTTGACATGACCAAACTCCCAGTGAAGCGCTCAGCATTCCACCAACAAGTCATGTTGTTTTGGAAACTAGCGCACACAATTTTACACCCCACATCTGGAATAACAAGCATATTCTACATAGGAACAAATGCAGTTTTTATGAGGAATGGTTAAATAAAAATATTTGGTCAGTAACAGTCATAATGGATGGCAGGGGCAATATTCTCTAAACATTGTCTGTAGTGTATGTTTATGAATAAGTGTGTATGCATGTTTCCCAGAGAAAGGTTGCAGCTGGAAGGGCATCCACTGCGTAAAACATATACTGGATAAGTTGGCGGTTCATTCCACTGTGGTGACCCCAGATTAATGAAGGTACTAAGCCGAAAAGAAAATGAATGAACATATTATTTAATCTTTATCTTTAATCTTTATGTTTTTTTTCACTCTTAATTTTATTTTAGTTTGGATGATTTTTTTAATTTACATTTGTTGTAGTTTTGTATATTATTTTGTGTTGAGACTTACATGTTTTAGACATAATTTGTAAAGTTGAATGGCATTTTGTTGTATTTGGATTTTGTATTTTCAATAAAAAAATTTAAACCTCAGAAAAACACCCCTAAAAAAAAAAATAACTAAACCCCCCCCCCCCCCCCCCCAAAAAAAAAACATTGAACAAAAACATTTTTAAAACTCTTTTAAAAAACCTAAAAAAAAAAAACTTTAAAAAAACTTACAAATAAAAACCTACAAAAACATAAAAAATAGACTAAAAAAAAACAATAAAAAAACAAAAACCCTTAAAAATGTAAAAAACCTCAGAAAAATACCTAAAAAGAAAAGCCTCAAAAAATCGTTTAAAACCCCCCTAAAAAAACAAACAAAAAACAACAACAAATAAACCTACTCAAAAAAACATTAAAAAACTAACAAAAAAATACCTAAAAAAAAACCTTCCAAAAAACTCAAAATAAAAAAAATTCAAAAACTCAGAAAAAAAACCTAAAAAGAAAAACCTAAAAAAATCGTTAAAAAACCTAAAAAAAAACTAAAAAAACAACAACAACAACAACAACAAAACTACTCAAAAAACCATTAAAAAACTAACTAAAAAAACAAACAATAAACCTACAAAAAACCTCAAAAAATCAGAAGAAAAACCTAAAAAGAAAAACCTAAAAAAAAACTAAAAAACCTTATAAAACTAAAAATAAAAAAAAACATTAACAATAAATAAAGAAATAAAGAAATAAAAAATACTTAAAAAAAAAAAAACTAAAAAAAAAATCAGAAAAAAATAGTATAAACGCTGTTGATGTAGAAGCTGCAGGTGAACTGTGCAGGTAATGATCACATCCCAGAGAAGTGGATGAGCTGTTCCTGCTGCACCTGCCGAATCAATGCATGTCTATGAGTCCACTTCATTAGTGCTGAAGAGGGAGAACTCATGGCTGAGAGCTGAGCTTTAATGATTAATGACTGAACACAGCCGTGACCAGACACAAGCTGAAGAATACTAGACAACATTACAGACGAGACGTTCAGGCCTTACTTCAGTCTGCTCCATATAATACAGTTTTAACTAGTCAAATAAAATAGTACAAATTCTATCTATCTATCTATCTATCTATCTATCTATCTATCTATCTATCTATCTATCTATCTATCTATCTATCTATCTATCTATCAGCAGGTACAATAGTTTGTGAGGGGGAGAAATAAAACTAATTTCATTTGCATTGCATTTTGTTTAGGTTAGATAAGGTTATGCACCAAGGTAATGTGTGTGCTTGCAAGGCATAATCTGTACTTTGGGGTTTTCTATCACTCTCTTTTTGTTTTTGTGTTTTTTTTAGCTCTTTTTAAGTACATCAGCATTGATAACTCTGTTATATTCACAGATTGAATGTGAAATACAGAACAACATCCTCACTAGTTAAAGAGTCTAGATAAAAACAATGACTTCATTTACTCACCCTCATGCCACTGAAAACCCTCCTCTGCAGAACAAGAACACAGCACTCCGAGAACATGATGAGAAGTGCATATCTGTCCACCAAAATATCAAATCTTTCCATTGAAACGACATAAGCATGAATAAAATAAAGCTGAGCTGTCACTTTAAGTAGTCGTCGTCATGACAATCACACTCTCTGGTATTTCCTTCAGCTCCTCGCAAACATTGCATGCATAATATGCAGCTTTTGTCATGCATGCAATCACTCATCGTCTTCACACTGACAAAAACACACACAAATCAGTCCCTTTTCACATGTCATGTTTTATTTCGTGTTCACTCGTGTGTATAAAGTGTACAGTCATGGACAACTTTACAAAATAGAAGTCCCATCTTCACGACTCAAACACGGAGGCCTACGCAATACTGCTTTGGCATCTAGATTTGTACAGTAAAGTGCAACATGTCGCTTATAAATAATAGTAATGTACATTCTTGATGCGGGTTGTTGCTTGTTCACAGCGTGTCGAGACGTCTGGTCTCAGTAAAGTGCAAATGCGCAACAAACATTAAACATTGAGCGCCGTTTCCATACTAGACAGAGTTTAACCTTATAAAGCCTACAGTATCTCTCATTTAAGGCCCCGAAATGATCAAGATGATAAAAGCTGCGGTTTTGCACACAATCATTCACATGTCTTCTCCATTGTTTCATTCTTTAAATCAAGTTTAAGGTCTTTATAATTGTACAAACATCTGTTTCAGCTCATGTCACGTGTCGTTTTGTCAAATATTTACTGATGTTTATAAGGTAAATGTAAAAAAAGACATTTTTTAAGATTAAGGATGAAATGCTTGACTTTTCTTTTCTCAAAAATATATCATACACTGATATATCAGGTTATCAAAAATGATAAACAAAAAACAGGCCTTTGAGAAAGGTTAATTGCCAGAACTTTTACTTTCTCTGTAACGATCCCCATGATATTAGATCCCCAGAGGCTCTGGGGATCATTTACTGCTGAAAAACAGAGAAAGTATAGCCTCGAAATCATCTAATATATGTATATATAGCCTCGAAATCATCTAATATTTATATAAATATATATATAGCCTCAAAATCATCTGATATATACATAACCTCAAAATCATCTAATATTTATATACCCTTAAAATCATCTAATATAAATTTAAATATTTATATAGCCTCGAAATCATCTAATAAATATATTATATATATATATATATAGCCTCAAAATTATCTAATAATTATATAGCCTCGAAATCATCTAATATATGTATATATAGCCTCAAAATTATCTAATAATTATATAGCCTCGAAATCATCTAATATATGTATATATAGCCTCAAAATTATCTAATATTTACATAGCCTCGAAATCTTCTAATATATGCATATATAGCCTCAAAATTATCTAATATTTACATTGGCTCGAAATCATCTAATATAAATATAAATATATATATAGCCTGGAAATCATGTGATATATATATATATAGACTCAAAATCATCTAATATTTATATAGCTTCGAAATAATCTAATATAAATATAAATGTATATAGCCTCGTAATCATCTACTATATGTGTGTATGTATATATATATATATATATATGTGTATATATATATATATATATATATATATATATATATATATATATATATATATAGCCTTAAAATCATCTAATATAAATATATATATACCCTAGAAATCATCTAATATATATATATATATATATATATATATATATATATATATATATATATATATATTATATATATATATATATTATATGTTTGATTTTGTTCTAATATACACAATTATGCTGTAAAACTGTTGTATAAACGCAATATCACACGAGTAGCAGTACGATATGGCTGTATATCGGCACTGGTTAGGGCACTAACAATGCACGCCTCCCACCAGTGCTGATATACAGCCATATCGCACTTCTACTCATGTGATATTGCTCATATAGCCTCGAAATCATCTAATATATATATATATATATATATATATATATATATATATATATATATATATATATTAGATGATTTTGAGGCTCTGGGGATTGTTCACCGCTGAAAAACAGAGAAAGTAAAGGTTCTGGAAATTAAGGCCTGTTTTTATTATGGCCTGTTTGATATATCAGTGTATGATATATTTCTGTGTATGAATGTTTATTTGTTCAGCTCTCAATCATCACTGTTTTGCATTGCAATATTCATTGGAAACTACACTTTGATCACAACTAAGCATTAAATATCATCTTACTAAGACATATCATTGGAGATGCAGAGTGATGTCTTATTTATATGTACTTTTATATGTATCTGTGAAATGTAACCATGAACTAATATGTTAAATATGTGATTTGCATAAATTACCATATATCAGACTTCCATCAGGCTCATATATGACGCTTTACAGGGTTAAACGCGTGATCTAGACCTCACTGGGCGATCTGGAGCGGTACGAGCCGTTGCTCTGAAAGCATCCGCAGAACAGCATGTGTATGGAGCGCTGGATCTCTGTGTTTCTGTAGGCGTAGATGATGGGGTTGATCATGGAGTTGTATGTAGCGGGCAGCAGTGTGGCGTACGTGTACACCGGCGGATACTCGCGCTCCCCAACCAGACAGTAAATAGCGAAGGGCAGCCAGCTGGCGCCAAATGTCCCCAAAATGATGGCCAGCGTCGAGACGCCTTTTTTAGTAGCCACATAATGTGAAGTAGTAAAAAAATGCTGCTGCAATGCAATCTGATGCGCGTGACGACACACAATCTTGCAGATCTTAAAATAAAGGCTTAGCATGAGGATGAAGATGATGAAGAACGACGTGGCGAGGAGTGTGAGGTTGCTGCGCTTAAGTGGACGCACAATACTGCATGTGGACGCATCGTCCAAACAGTTCCAGCCCAAAACAGGCAGAAGTCCCAAACACAGAGACGCACCCCACGTGCCCACCAGCATCAGATGCACATAATGCAGAGTTTTCTCGGAGAAGTATGTGAGGGCATTGTAGAGCGACAGGTAGCGGTCGACGGTGATCGCCAACAGGCTGCTGATGGACGCCGTAAACGAAGCCACCAGGAATCCCACAGTAATCAGACTGATGGTTTCGGAGGACACCAGATACTGGAACGCGAAGTTCAGGATTAATCCCATGCCGGCTAGAAGGTCTGCGGTGGCCAGACTGCCGATCAGCACAAACATGGGGTTGCGCAATGTGGGCGTGTAGAAGATGATGGCCACCACGATGGCGTTCTCACAGGCGATCACCGTCCCGGACAGGCACAGCATAATGTCCCACGGGTTCACGTGGAAGTTTGGGCTGGCAGACGAGAGCGCCAGGGTGCCGTTGGAGGCGAAGGTTTCGGCTTCCAGCCAGGAGGATGATGGGAAACCCATAGCGCTCTCATTGGTGAGAGATTCGCTCTCGTTCATCGCTGAGCCTGGAGACACAACAATACATCAAACTATGAACGACACAGAAAAAGCACACTTGAAATAGGACATTAAACAAAAGTTAAAGGGATAGTTCACTTCGAAATCAAAAAGTGGCTCCAAAACTTTGAGTTTGAAAACAATTTGAGGATATTTTGAAGACTGTAACCATTGACTTCCATGGTAAGAACAAATACTATTGCAGTCAATGGCTTCCAACATGACACATAGAAAGTGCACATTTGAAATAAGATTAAGGGATAGTTCACCTTAAAATCTAAAAGTACTTCCAAAACTTTGAGTTTCTTTCTTTTGTTGAACGCAAATGAAGATATTGTGAAGAAAGCAGAAAGATTGTAACTATTGACTTCCATGGTCTGAAAAATAAATACTATTGTTGTCAACAGTTAAAGGTTTCTAGCTTTTTTAGAATATCATTTTTTTTAGTTAAATATGAATAGAAGTTACTATTAATAGAAGAAGAAAAGTCGTAAAGGTCTGAAGCAAATAAATGGTGAAGAAATGATGTCGGAATGTTTAGTTTTGGGTGAACTATCACTTTAAATTGGTTGATTACAGAGCGGTCTCCAGTGCTGTATCTCAGAAAGACTGAATTAAGTGAATGTGCATGTGCATCGTACTAAATAAATCATTTGCAAGAAGAAATGTTTGGTACATGTGCACGGAGAATCAACATGAAATAACAGATGGAGCATTTTCTAATGCAGACGGGCAAAACTATGCAACTACACAACATTTGTTGGATGTAGCTAGCTTTCATTTCAGTGTTCAGTGGGAACATGTAATGTCTCACATTGACTAAACTCTTCCATTTAAGTACAATTCCCACCATAAAGTGCTGTCTTATTACATTAAAATATTGGCTATTTATTAAAACTGATTAAATTTGACCTTATTCCACCTCACTAATCCTACTCAAAACCTAAACCCAAATACTACCTTAAATACTACTAATAAGCAGCAAATTAGTACTTTATTGAGCTAACAGTCTTAGATAATGGCCTGTTAATAGGAAAATTTGTACATTAAAATAAAGTGCGACTAATAAAACCATATACGTAAAAACCATATAAACTTTTCTTAGGGTAATCTGCATGAAGAAATCACTGTCATACTGTACTCGGCTACTCAAAAGGAAACCGGAGCTGTCCATAGTGCTAAATCAGAGAGAGAGCATTTCAATATATATATAAAGAGTTAATCTGGAGCTGTCCATAGTGCTGAATCAGAGAGAGAGCATTTCAATATATATATATATATATATATATATATATATATATATATATATATATATATATATATATATATATGAAGAGTTAATTTTACAAATAAAATAAATTTGGAGCTTTCCGTGGTCATTCCATTAAACTTGATCCCATCCATGAAAAAGCAATCTTGGTTATTATAAAAATAATGGATTTGAAGCTGTCTATGGTGCTGAATTTTAGAAAGAGCATTTTTAGATATATACAATTACACTGTCCGTGGTGCTGAATCGGAGAAAAAAAGGTTTGGTAAAAGGATTTGGGAGCTGCCCATTGTGCTTAATCCAAGAAGCGGTTTTAGATGTAAAAATGTGAATTTGGAGCTGTCTGTGGTGCTGAATTGGAGAAAGGGCGTTTTAGACATATACAACAAATACAATTGGGAGCTATCCATGGTGCTGGATCTCTCAGTTGTGTAGGCACTTCTTTTAAGCCTTATAACCTTGTTCAGAAAACGCAACAAATTTATAAACGGCATGTAAAGAAGCTGCCTGAAGAGTGAGCAAGGCACAAAACATAAATATACATGCACAAAGCAAATGAATCGTCAAAAGCTCCTAGTGAAGAACATAATCTCCAAAGAGTGATGAGGAGTTACTTTCTTAGCCGAATTATTTACACATAAATGCAATGAAAAATAGTTAAAAGTCAGCACGTGGGCAAACGTGACTTCCCTTTGGAGGATATTGTTTAAAATAAAACCAAACTATTTTAATATTAATTGAAAACCAGATGGTAGGTGGTTGAACGACTGAACAAATGCAAACGACAAAAAGAAATGATTATGCTTATGAATTAAATTGAATTACAAAACCCTCAAATGTACGTAAAAAAAATTTAAAGTTCTCGTTTCAGAATTTGGAAAGTTCACTAATATAATAGTTCAATATGATATATTTTGGCATCTAATGGATATCACACTTAAAATGCGACATTAGACCTCTTGAAGATGCGAAAACCCGTCAATTAAAATCAGATTAAATGTTGAAAAAGCTTGCATGAAGAACGATCCACGAGGCGCAATAAACGCTCAAACTACTGTAGATCTGCTTTGCACTGGAGCGGTCTGTGGTGCTGAATCTGAGAAAGAGTGTTTCTAGTTATAAAAAAAATGTTGTAGCAATTATATGTGGACATCTGATGGATATCTCACGTAAAATGCGACGTCAAACTCTTAAGGATGCAAAAACCCATCATTTAAATGATAATCTAATAAGGTTGCATGAAGAAATAAACTATCAAAACTTGATCCGCATGTGCGTTTGAGCTTTCCGCGGTGCTGAAAACACTAATAAAATAAAGCGGTTTATTTGTGCACAAACTCTCTCTTCAAATACAGCAGTGAATGATCTGCAATCAGAGATTCCTACCTTTTATTTCACATGGAGCACAGCAGAGATGGAGAGGCTTTCTTCGGCGAGCTCTTCTTCAGCTTACTCCGGTCGGGATTCCCGGTCATGAGTGCACGGGCGCCGAACGAGACAGCGGCAAAACGGGAGTAAACGAGACCGACTGCCTCTTGTGAGTTCAAGCAGCGCTTATAAACACCGATGACGTCAGCGCGCCGCCGCGGCTCGAGCATGTGCGCGCGACCGCACAACGCCGATCCACAGGTTGTCACTGATGTGCATGAGATAAATGTCAACATCTGATCTGATGCACACAGCTCATATTAAACATATGAAACGCAGCACATGTGACATTCCTAAATACATTAGGCGTGTTTACATAACACGTTTGCGATTAATTAATTTGGAAAAACTCTGCACTTACGATATGTTAAATTTAAATGTGAACTGTTTAACATTTTGTAAAGTAAATTTAGACTCACCGGCCACTTTATTAGGTACACCTTACTAGTACCGGGTTGGATCCTCTTTTGCTTTTAGAACTCCCTTAATCCTTCGTAGCATGGATTCATCCATGATGCCAATCTCCCGTTCCACCACATCCCAAAGCTGCTCTATTGGATTTAGCTCTGGTGACTGTGGAGGCCATTTGAGCACAGTGAACTCATCGTCATGTTCAAGACACCAGTCTGAGATGATTGAGCTTTGTGACATGCTGCGTTATCCTGCTGGAAGTAGCCATCAGAAGATGGAGACACTGTGCTCATAAAGGGATGGACATGGTCAGCAGCAATACTCAGGTAGGCTGTGGCGTTGACACGATGCTCAATTGGTACTAATGAGCCCAAAGTGTGCCATGAAAATCTCCCCCACACCATTACACCACCACCACCAGCCTGAACCGCTGATACAAGGCAGGATGATCCATGCTTTCATGTTGTTGAGGCCAAATTCTGAGCCGAGCATCTGAATGTGTCAGCAGAAATGGAGACTCATCAGAGCAGCAACGTTTCTCCAGTCTTCTATTGTCCAGTTTTGGTGAGGCTGTGTGAATTGTAGCCTCAGTTTCCTGTTCTTAGCTGACAGGAGCGGCACCCGGTGTGCTCTTCTGCAGCTGTAGCCCATCCGCCTCAAGGTTGGACGTGTTGTGTGTTCAGAGATGCTCTTCTGCAGAGCTCGGTTGTAACGAGTGCTTATTTGAGTTACTGTTGCCTTTCTATCAGCTGGAGCCAGTCTGGCCATTCTCCTCTGACATCAACAAGGCATTTGTGCCCACAGAACTGCCGCTCACTGGATATTTCCTCTTTGTCAGACCATTCTCTGTAAACCCTAGAGATGGTTGTTCGTGAAAATCCCAGTAGATCAGCAGTTTCTGAAATACTCAGAGCAGCCCGTCTGGCAGCAACAACCATGCCACGCTTAAAGTCTCTTAAATCCCCTTTCTTCCCCATTCTGATGCTCGCTTTGACCTGCAGCAGTTCGTCTACATGATTATTTCTGACAAATCTGATCTTTACAAATTGGGAAAATGCTTTAAACATTTTCAAACATCTCATCAATACACTCTGGGCAGATTGACTACACTTTGGTTATGTTGGTGCTGTTTTTTCATGACAGCATATAGTCATGCATTCTTGATTGTTCCTGGTTTTCCCTGTTGGGAAGAGGGACAATGTCATTTTAACTGTTGATCATCAGTTACCAGTTACAGTGCAAAAAAAGTGTAGTTTCTGGCTTTGGAGTATAGTGTGTGTGTGTGTGTGTGTGTGTGTGTGTGTTTGTGTGAGAGAGAGACCTTTGCACACTAGTGAAGTTTATTTATAAACTAATTTCGAGAGGAACACGTGCTTATGATTGTCCACAGCTGGTCCCACATTAACCAACACATGAATCACCAATCAGATGATTGCTAACACAACATAAATAAGTTTCTTACCCCAGTATCTTCGTCTTGAAGAATCCCCCCTTCCACCCCTACTCCTCCTCCTTTTTTTAGATTGGGCGACACGGCGGCCCAGTGATTAGCACTGTTGCCTCACAGCAAGAATGACACTGGATAAAGTCCTTACTGAACCAGTTAACATTTCTTTAGGGCAATATTTCAGACAGGAAGTGGGAGTGAGAGAGGGAGTAGGGAGGGGGAAATGTCCTTGAGCCAGGATTTGAACTTGGGACACCCTGAAGTGCTACTGCACCATATGTCAGCGAGCTAACCACTAGGCCAGCAGTTCCCTAACTGGGGTGCATACAGTCTGACCACCAGGGGTATGCGAGAGAATGTTTGTAATGGCGGAAAATGTTATCTTTTGTTATTTTTAAGCTTTTACCTTGGGTAAACTTCACATGTCATATTTTTAAGAGACAAGAAATTCACTGAGAGAGAAAATAAATCACATTAAAAATTGTAATTTACAACCTGTGCATGCATACTCATCTCGCTGTTTCACGTCTGCATCACAATAGCCCCGCCCTTTCACATTAGGTGCTAAGTGATAGTACATTTGTCTTTTTTTCCGCTTACTATAGTCATCAAAATGGACACCTGATTAAACACTGAGAGAGAAAGAGAGAGAGGGAAATTAACACCACACACACACACACACAAGCCTACACCACACTACAACAACTACTGGTAACAACTGGCACTTTAAACAAGTCAAGAGACAGCAGGGATGAACCATCTACATCTATGGAGACGTGCAGCAGCCTTGGAGGATAACGAACGAGGTGAAGAGGTGCAGGCGGGAACAGAGAAATCCAGCAGAGATGTGCTGATGAAGAGAACTAGGCCTCCGCTGGAGAGTGAGAAAATGTCAAGTAAGAAACACCAATATAGCGACAGTTCCATTGGTTTCGGGAATTACATGGATCGGAGATGCAGAAAATCCACATGCGCAGTGTGTAGTCTGTGGTGAGGTTTAATAGCAGTCTTAAGCCCCTCATCTATGGTCCATATGTGACCTTTATACTTCACTCCCGAACCCACTTCATTCACCCTTCAGCAATACACACACTGGACTCGGATGAGGAGGATTTTATTTTGCCCTGCACACAGAGCAGTAACAGTGAGATCAACACGGTTTAATTTAGCATCGACATCCACAGCAGTTCTCCCTATCTCTGCTGCAGTCTATACTGAAAGCTTATATTATTATTATATAAAACAAAGACAGAAATATAAAAATACAGAAAATGCGTAACTAATATCACTGAATAAACACATTTAATACCTTAACACAAAATATAATAGAAAATTACCTGCACACAGAGCAGTAACAGTGAGATCAACACGGTTTAATTTAGCATCCACATCTAAAACACATATAACTCCATTAGCACTTGCTGTATAAGCACATGGGGGAAAATATCAAGATGAGATTAAAAGTACCAAAATCAAACAAATATGACAAGAAAACCCACTCTGTCGATCAATAAATGTATATAAAGTGTGATAGACTTTTAAAGCTGCATCCAATCAATCATTTAAATGATATTTTTATTTTTTAGTGTGGAGCTAACACAAACCCGACTCACCCACAGCAGTTCTCCCTATCTCTGCTGCAGTCTATACACAGACTCTGTGCGCAATAGCGCCACCGGCGAACTAGCAGGAACTGCACTCCCATTAAAGCAGGATTTAATACTGAACTATTAACATGGTATATATTTATTTCGTTACACATATATATATATATCCAGGGAAAATTGGAGGAACAAAGCAGTAGCTTTCATCCGAAAAGTTGCACCATCGGTACATTGCAGCATCCACCAAGAAGCTCTAGTGATGGAAATCATGCCAGATGAACTTTGTCTGTACGTAATGACGCTGTGAAAATTGCAACCCAGGCTTATTTTGGAAACGTAGCCCTGCGGACGTTTCTGGAGACCGCTGTGACGACCCCAGGATTTCAGTATGGATGTGGCAGATCTTGATTGGGTGCCTGGTTGTTCCCTAATTGGCTCAAACCATATAAAAGTGATTTGTGTGCTAGCTTCTGAAGGACGGTGTGGCTACGGGCCGTACTCATGTCAAGATTCATTTCTGCAACCTTATGGTTTTGTTTAGCATTATTTATTTGTGTAGTTGAAGTAGTTATTTTCTTTATTTTCCCCTAGACATTTGTTTGTTTGTTGATTTGTTGTTCTGTTTAGTTTTATGTATAATAAATAAGTTGCATATACATTCTTTTGCTGTCCGAACTCTTATGTTGTGACTCAAACGAGGCGGTCGTAACACCGCGGAATACGTCTTGGAAGGTACGTATTTGTGCAGCTTTTATTTTCACGAGTGCGCGAGAGGCCACTGTGTGCGCTTTTTCGCGTCTCGAATGCCTCTCGCTGTTCTCGCGTAAAAAGCCGCCGAAGGCCGCTGTCGAGCGACCACCTGTCCGACTGACCGAATGACTGAACGATTGACCGGCCACCCTCCTCCTTCTTCCCTAAGCCCAAGTGATGATTTACGAAAGCCGTGCAGAAAAAGAAAAGCCCTCGTTTTCGGATTTCACCGTATTCTCGCCCCGTTATGTACTCGTTCATTTTATTTTTTGGATTCTGTTTTTAGTCTTACCTGATTTCTGGAACCGCTCTTCCCTGGACTCGAACCCGGTCTTCGAACGCTGCCAGCTCCTCCTCCCGGCCTCCGCCGACGTAACACGACGAGCAAACCAGACAAACTGGTTGTGATGGGAAAACCCTCCACATGGAGGAGGTGAGCTGGCAGCCGGTGAGCGGAAAGAGGAGCGGCGTCACACCACCCATAGTGTTCGCTTGAAATAACAAAATGCGGCCATACGTACCTTCGCCACGTAAATCGCGGTCTTCAGAAATGTCCGCGGGGCTACGTTTTCAGAATGAGCTTGGCTTGGAAAATTGTCAACTTCATAAAAGCTTGTCCATTAAATTCACATATTTAATTATTTTTATTTTAATCATGTATACAGAGCATATGTCGATTTAGTTATTGTAGTTAAAAATGTGGAGTTTAATCGGAGAAAGGGGTGCTTGACAGGTGTCAAATATTAGTAAGGGGTGCACACAGCAAAAACCACTGCACTAGGCTATTGCGCCGACACCACATGACATTTCTGCATGGACTTTACATGTTCTCCCTCGTGTGGGTTTCCCCTGGGTTCCTTGGTTTCCTCTTAGTCCAAGATTACACGACCTAATTAAAGTGAACATACCATATAAGCATCATACTGTAGTCGAGCTCTTATTAAGCTCTATATCTCTCTTTAGCCATCCATATATCTGTCATTTGCCAAATATAAGTCAGGGGAGTTCATCGAGATCTACCTAAGCTCAAACTCCCCTCTAACTGGAGGGAGCCCCGGACTCGAGGATCATAAAATCTGCTGTTTTACTCCACTGAACTCTATATAAATGCCAGAAACTCTTCAGCACAGGCCTGTCTAAAGGGTTAATGCTGACAACTGATGATCAACAGTAAAATGACACACCACCCCTCTTAATCCCAACAGGGAAACCAGCAACAATCAAGAATGCATGATTATATGCTGTCATGGCTTTGCAGTCAATAAACGTGATTATAATGGAAGTCAAAAACAGCACCAACATAGCTAAAGGGGAGTCAAGTACACAAGGGTTAATCTGACACCATTAGCTGTACCTCGACACGCAGAAAGCATGTTTCAGTCTGATGCTAAAGCACATTCACAATACTTTTTGTACAGGATTCAGCGACACGCATATTACATTTGTGCAACTTTTGAGCAAAAAAATTGAGCCCATTCACACTCAGAAGCGCCTAAAGAGACTGTGTGTGTGTGTGTGTGTGTGTGTGTGTGTGTGTAATGGATCTCATGAGGTGAATGTTCTGTTCTGCTGCAGTGAATATTCACACTGAACATCACAGCACCCCAGAGTCTGCTTTATCTGCCTTTACAGGACACTACGACACACACACACAGACACACACAAACGCAGATCACACACACGATGCTCATAACTGCAGGTTTCACCTGGACGTTTCGTAAGATCTTCATTTTAAGTCTAAATGAACCATTACCTGTACTGAAGAACATCATTACTTCAATATTTAATATGGTTCTCTGAGTAATCTTTGTTATAAGAATTGACTGGCAGGATTTTGTTGGGTTTGATTGATTCGACTTGCAATGATCTACATAAATCTATAATGTTTGCAGTAATCTGAATCTTAAAAACCACCAATAACATAATCAATCAGACTTCTTTTGATACATTCTGACCCCGATAATAAACTGTTAACGGAAATTAAACATTTAAATAGAAATATATGCAAGTGTGCAGCGCATTGAAAGTAAAAGTGTACATGTGTGTGTGTATACTGTGCATATGTATGTATATTCACATGTTATGTATGTGTATATGATTATACACACTTAAAACGTGAAATATGGATGAATGAAAATATAAATATATATGGATGAATTGAAAATATATTTAGATAGATAGAATGTATGGATGGATGGAAAATATAGATGGAGGGATGGATGAATGGAGGGAAACTATAGATGGATGGACGAATGAAACGTATAGATGTATAGATGGATGGTTGAGGGGATGGAAAGTATGGATGGAAAGTATAGATGGATAGATGATGGATGGAAAGTATAGATGGATGGATGGAAAGTATAGATGGATGGAAAGTATAGATGGATGGATAGTTGTATGGATGGATGGAAAGTATAAAGGGATGAATGGATGTATGGATGGATGGATGGAAAGTATAGATGGATGGAAAGTATAGATGGATGGATGAATGGATGGATGGATGGAAAGTACAGATGGATGGATGGATGGATGGATGGATGGATGGTTGTATGGATGGATGGAAAGTACAGATGGATGGATGGATGGAAAGTATAGATGGATAGATGGAAAGTATAGATGGATGGATGGATGTATGTATGGATGGATGGATGGAAAGTATAGATGGAAAGTATAAAGGGATGAATGGATGGATGTATGGATGGATGGAAAGTATAGATGGATGGATGAGGGGATGAACGTATAGATATATAGATGGATGGTTGAGGGGATGGAAAGTATGGATGGATGGATAGATGGAAAGTATAGATGGATGGATGGAAAGTACAGATGGAAGTATAGATTGATGGATGGATGGAAAGTATAAGCGGATAGATGGATGGAAAGTATAGATGGATAAATGGATGGAAGGTATAGATGGATAGATGATGGATGGAAAGTATAGATGGATGGAAAGTATAGATGGATGGATAGTTGTATGGATGGATGGAAAGTATAGATGGATAGATGATGGATGGAAAGTATAGATGGATGGAAAGTATAGATGGATAGTTGTATGGATGGATGGAAAGTATAAAGGGATGAATGGATGGATGTATGGAAAGTATAGATGGATGGAAAGTATAGATGGATAAATTGAAAGTATAGATGGATGGATGGATGGAAAGTATTGATGGATAGATGGATGGATGGATGAAAGAGGGGAAGGAAAGTATAGATGGATGGATGGATGGAAAGTACAGATGGATGGTTGTATGGAAAGTATAGATGGATGGATGGAAAGTATAGATGGAAAGTATAAAGGGATGAATGGATGGATGTATGGATGGATGGAAAGTATAGATGGATGGAAAGTATAGATGGGTGGATGAGGGGATGAAACGTATAGATGTATAGATGGATGGTTGAGGGGATGGAAAGTATGGATGGATGGATGGATGGAAAGTATTGATGGATGGATGGATGGATGGATGGATGGATGGATGGAAAGTATAGATGGAAAGTATAAAGGGATAAATGGATGGATGTATGGATGGATGGAAAGTATAGATGGATGGAAAGTATAGATGGATGGATGAGGGGATGAAACGTATAGATGTATAGATGGATGAAAGAGGGGATGGAAAGTATAGATGGATGGATGGATGGAAAGTATAGATGGAAGTATAGATTGATAGATGGATGGAAAGTATAGATGGATAAATGGATGGAATGTATAGATGGATGGATGGATGGATGGAAAGTGTAGATGGATCGATGATGGATGGAAAGTATAGATGGGTGGATAGTTGTATGGATGGATGGAAAGTATAAAGGGATGAATGGATGGATGTATGGATGGATGGAAAGTATAGATGGATGGAAAGTATAGATGGATGGATAGTTGTATGGATGGATGGAAAGTATAAAGGGATGAATGGATGGATGTATGGATAGATGGAAAGTATAGATGGATGGAAAGTATAGATGGATAGATTGAAAGTATAGATGGATGGATGGATAGTTGTATGGATGGATGGAAAGTACAGATGGATGGATGGATGGTTGTATGGATGGATGGAAAGTACAGATGGATGGATGGATGGATGGAAAGTATAGATGGATGGATGGATGGATGTATGTATGGATGGAAAATATAGATGGAAAGTATAAAGGGATGAATGGATGGATGTATGGATGGATGGAAAGTATAGATGGATGGATGGATGGATGGATGAGGGGATGAAACATATAGATGTATAGATGGATGGTTGAGGGGATGGAAAGTATGGATGGATAGATGGATGGATGAATGGATGGATGAAAGAGGGGATGGAAGTATAGATTGATGGATGGATGGATGGATGGATGGAAAGTATAAGCGGATAGATGAATGGAAAGTATAGATGGATAAATGGATGGATGGCAGGTGTAGATGGATGGATGGATGGCGATTTGAATATATTCTGTATACTTGCATCTCATATCTGTATTGCCAAGTGACTGTATCTGTTAGTGTTGTCTCTCTGTCTCTCTCTCTCTCCATCTATTTTCCTCTGGTCTCCTAGTAACCGCTGCTGCTCCATGCATTTACTCACTGCTGAGAAACAGGAGTGACCACAACGATGTAAACAGAGGAAAGAGGAGGACAGATGAGCAGAGACAGACCAAAACCTCATGCAGCAGCAGTAAACATAACAATGCATGATCATCATGTGTGTGATTTACAGCTGGAATCAGAATTATTAGCCCTCCAGAGTATTTATAATAACTGATTTATTTTCTCTTTGTCATGATGACAGTAAATAATATTAGACTAGATATTCTTCAAGACACTTCTATACAGCTTAAAGTGACATTTAAAGGCTTAACAAGGTTAATTAGGGTAAAGTTAGGGTAATTAGGCAAGTCATTGTATAACAGTGGTTTGTTCGGGAGGGTAAAACTAATATTGCTTAAGGGGGCGAATAATATTGACCTTAAAATGGCTTTAAAACAATTAAAAACTGCTTTTATTCAAGACGAAATAAAACAAATACGACTTTCTCCAAAAGAAAAAATATTAAAGGAAATACTGTGAGAAATTCCTGAATCTGTTCAACATCATTTAGGAAATATTAGAAAAAAGAAATCAAAGGAGGGCGAATACTTGTGACTTGGACTGTATATGCCACACATGTCTATAATAGAGGAGATTTACTGCAGTCAGCGAGTTATTATTACCACAGTAAACCCTGATGTCAAGTGATAATGACCAGCACATTGGTTTAGCCACTTACTACATCAACACTTCTCAAACAAATAAATCAGCTGCCAGAGTCAATGATCAATCACGCAGTGAAGTGTCATCATCACACACAATCAACCGCACAATCACTCAATATTAAACTCAATCACACAGTCAGATGTGTAGGAGATGCTTTCTAACTGGAGAAGCATTATTATAATAATATTCAGAAACATGATCAACTGACTCTGAAGACTAAAACTAGTTCGCAAGTTTTCTGAAATACTGTTTACAATGGGCTATATGCACAGCTAGGGGAAAGGTTTACGTGACTATTTAATTTCCTTTTACAGCATCGATGCTGTAATGCTACTACAACACAATCAGTTACATAGACTTAAGCATTCCTTTCAAGAGTTGACACTTAGCTGACGGTTGATTATAAAGCTTGTTTGACATGCTGTCCTGGGAGAGAGCCCTGAGCTCATGAGATCCTCGAGCTCAGGGCTCCCTCCCGTTGAGAGGGGAGTTTGAGCTCAGGTAGATCTGGAGAACTCCCCTGCTGTAGTGGCTAATGAACAGATAGTGATCGCTCTTAAGAGATAACTACTGACTAGGAGCATGTCTATGGTGCTGATTTGGATTAGTCAATTAACTTAAGCTGCATGTTTTTGGATGGTGGGAGGAAACCGGGGAACCTGGGGGAAACCCACGTGAGCACGGGGAGAATGTGTAAACTCTGCATAGAAATGTCAGCTGGCTTAGTAAGGATTGGAACCAGTGACGATCTTGCTGTGAGGAAACAGTGCTAACCACTGGGCCACCGTACCACCCATCCAGGAAAAAAGGAGGAGTAGGGGTGGAAGGGGGGATTCTTTAAATGAAGATGGCTGTGATATGGAACTGAGGGGATTTATAGTGGATTAGGAATCGTCTGATTGGTGAATCATAAACTGGATAATGCAAATCCAGCCGCTAGCAATCATAAGCACCTGATCCTCTCCAAATTAGTTTATAAATAACTTAACATATAATCTTTATATTTGATCTCCTGCTCCGGTTCTCGAGATCATCAGTTGTTTCTTTTAGGAATACTCAACACAATCTCACGGCAATTCGTAACTTTTTGATTTAGTGGCTAATTCCCATGAATTCGTACGATCTAATTCGTACAATTTAGTACGACTTGCTCATCCCCCAATGACGGTTGGGTTTAGGGGTGGAGTTAGGTGCCACGCCTCCTTTTTAAAAATCGAACAATTTCGTATGACTGAACTCGTACGAATTAGCTGCTAAACTGGCAAAACGTGAAATAATTGCGTTTTCTCGCGAGATCAAGCTGGAATATTATCTCCTTTTCCCTCTTTACAATTCACACACAGGAGTCTCTCAAGTTGTCCTCGTTCGCTCCAATCCTGACCTGCATTACGTCGACCTGCTCGGCTAGAGCTGAATGTGACGGTTCAATTTTGGGCAAAGAACTTTGGATGTCGTCTGTTTTCTTATTTCTGTAAGAGGTAAGTTTGTCGTTAGAATCACAAATCGCTTTCATGAGAGATTTAAGCGATAGCTTTTATTGTTCAGCCGCCATCGTATCAGGGAGCTGTCGTCGGATCGTTTTGTTGAGTTTCTCACACCAAAAACGAAAGAGATATATGTGAGAGAACATGCAATACAGTTAGAGATCAATTATTACTAGTCAAATAGAAGCAAGTGATGAGGCACACGCGGAGTTCTCCGACATACGTCCTGCTTCAATGCCTGCATCACGTGACTCCCAGAAGACAGCATGTTGTGCTCCAAGATCTCTGTGTACTTTTCAGCATTAATGGAGCATCACAGAAGTGAAGTTACCTTTGCCAAGGGCACTGACACGACATAGAGATCTGC
>NC_141040.1:57625000-57637500 GCF_052040795.2 Danio rerio | reverse complement strand
AGATGCTGTGGCATGACAATAAAAAGGTAGTATACGCTGGAAAACCCCCTAAATTACAACAATTCTGCAAAGATGCGTGGGCCAAAGTTCCTCCACAATACTATAACAGAGTTATTGCAAGTTATGGACAATAAAATGCTTGACTGCAGTTGCTGCTGCTAATTATGGCCAGAGCAGTTTTTATATTTAGGGGGCAAATACTTTTTCACACAGGGCTATGCAGCAATATAGTAATTAAAACCTTCATGATGTGTTTAATAGTGTTATTTTTGACTAATATTTACATTTGTTTGAAAATATAAAACATTAAAGACTGACAAACATGCAAAAAAATTAAGAAATCAGTTTAGGGGCAAACACTTTTTCATACCACTGTCTTTCACTCTCTTGCTCCAGTGAAAAAGTCCACCCCCCCACAGATTTCTTATTTTTATCATGTGTCACAATTTAATATCTCAGATTTGGAGTGGAGTGGTATGCTTGACTGCAGTTGCGGCTGCTAATTGTGGCCAGAGCAGTTATTAGATTTAGGGGGCAAATACTTTTTCACACAGGGCTATGCAGCAATATAGTAATAAAAACCTTCATGATGTGTTTAATAGTGTTAACTTTGTCAAATAAGTTTTTTATTTGGTCGTTGAATAAACTTACAATAATCACATATTCCAGGATTAGTTTTCTGATATGCATACATTTACAAAAACAAAACAAACAAACAAAAAAAACAAACACCCCAAGCCCAGCCTGTAAGTATACACTACAGTCATAATCAAAACAACTTTTAGTTACAATACATTGCTTTGGGGGGAAGAATTCCCCATGAATTAACAAAAGAAAGGGCCCCAAATTTTCGAAAATTGTCCAATATTGCCTTTTAAAATAAATCTGGTTCGTTCCAGGTGCAGAGTAGATATCAATTCTTCAAGCCATAGTTTGGCAGTTGGAGGATTAACATTTTTCCAATACAATAATAGCAGCTTTTTGGCTGTAATCAAACAATATGCAAGGAATTTCTGTTGTGGACTGCTCAGTGAATATGTATAATCAGAATGTCCTAATTTAATAAGCATTGGGTCAGGATCTATATGTTGATCAAGAACATCTGAAAGCACTTTAAAGACCTCATTCCAGAATCCCTGTATTTTATGACAGAATATACTTGTGTTATCTTTGACTTATATTTACATTTTTTGATAATCTAAAACATTAAAGACTGACAAACATGCAAAAAGATAAGAAATCAGTGAGGGGGTAAACACTTTTTCACACCACTCTCTCTCTCCAGTTCTATGAAAATGTGCTTGCCCTCTGATGGATTTCTAGTTTTTAAGTGTGTCACACTTTAATATTTCAGATTACCAAACAAAATTTGAATATTAGTCAAAGCAAGCACAAGTAAACAGATTTAAAAAAGAATAAATGAAGACTTTGGAGTGGCCTAGTCAAAGTCCTGACCTGAACCCAATTGAGTTGCTGTAGCATGACCCTAAAAAAGGTGGTTTATGCTGAAAAACCCTCCAATGTGGCTGAATTACAGCAATTCTGCAAAGATAAGGGGGCCAAAATTCCTTCACAGTGCTGTAACAGACTCAATACAAGTTACCAAAAATAAAAAGCTTGACTGCAGTTGCTGCTGCTAATTGCAGTGATTAGGTTTAGGGGGTGAACACTTTTTTCACACAGGGCTATGTATTTTGTTTTCCCATAGTGATAAAAACCTTCATGATGTGTTTACATTTGTTTCATGATCTGAAACACTAAAGTGTGACAAACATGCAAAAAGATAAGAAATCAATGAGGGGGCAAACACTTTTTCACACCTCTCTCTCTCTAGTGGTGTGAAAAAGTATTTGCCCCTTACTGATTTCTTGTTTTTAAGATGTTGGTCACTAATATTTCAGATTACCAAACAAATTTAAATATTAGCCAAATATAACACAAGTAAACACATCATGCAATTGAAAAAAAAAGAATAAAAGAAGACTTTAGAGTGGCCTAGTCAAAGTCCTGACCTGAACCCAATTGAGTTGCTGTGGCATGACCTTAAAAAGGCGGTTCATGTGGCTGAATTACAACAATTCTGGCAAAATTAGTGAGCCGAAAAGAAATCAGTGGGATGACAAACACTTTTTCACATCTGTGTACATGCACATGCACACACACCCAAACCCACACACACACATATATAGACAGTTTTCTGTTAGATACTGGGCAAAACTGACAATCCTTAATGATTTCTGAGGTCTCTACATAAGCGCTCAATCCCCTGTCAGGACTTCAGTTTTGTCTATAAAAAAGAATATGAATATATATATATATATATATATATATATATATATATATATATATATATATATATATATATATATATATATATATATATATATATATACACACACACACACACATACATACGCACGCACACACACACACACACACACACACACACACACACACACACACACACACACACACACACACACACACACACACACACACACACACACACACACACACACACACACACACACACACACACACACACACACACACAACAGAGAAACTTATGGACTAATTCTCTCCTAAAGTGCAAAAGAAACTGTAAATGAAGCTCTTTATCCTAAGCAGTTTTCACATGAACCCTGACTCATTCTTCTTTCTTTTTCAAGACAAGAGTTCAGAGCTATTAAGATATGCCACTAAAGCACATGCAGAAGTGAGTCAGTCTATAGTGAGAGCTTTATTCTGCTCTGCTGTTAGAGTTAATCAGTGTCTAATCATCCGCTGGTGTTTTTATAGATGAACTGAGCTCGGACTGCGGGACGGATTCACTTGATCTGATAAACCAGCTGAACTATATAAAGATGCACTGAAATGAACAGAAACATTCAGGATGTGTTTGGCTGAAAACCGAAAATATAGATTTTTCTATGGTTATTTTATTTCTTTTTATGATTATTTTTATTATACTCCTGTTTCAAAACATTTTAGTTTTATTATTCCTCTTGAACACAAAAGAGGATATTTTGACGAAAGATGAAAACCAGCTGGAAAAAATGTCAATATTATTAGCCCCCTTAAGAAATATTAGTGTTGGATTGTCTCCAGAACAAACCACTGTTATACAATGACTTGCCTAATTACCCTAACTTTACCCTAATTACCCTAGTGAAGCCTTTAAATGTCACTTTAAGCTGAATACTAGTGTCTTGAAGAATATCTAGTCTAATATTATGTGCTGTCATCATGGCGAGGAGTAAATAAATCAGGAATTAGAATCAGTAATTAACAGATTCAGGAATTTCTCACAGTATTTCCTCTAATATTTGTTCTTCTGGAGAAAGTCTTATTTGTTTTCTTTCAGCTAGAATAAAAGCAGTTTTTAATTGTTTTAAAGCCATTTTAGGGTCAATATTATTAGCCCCCTTAAGCAACATTTGTTTTGGATAGTCTCCAGAACAAACCACTGTTATACAATGACTCAGAGACGCCCCTAAACATTTTCATCAGGGGTGGCCAGAAGAGGGAGGGAGGTCTGGATGCAGACTTGGTGCAGTGCAGTCTGAGCTGCCTCCAATGCTTTTTAATGCACTCAACTAACCCCACCCCTAACCCTACCCATCACATTGACGTCACTCACTCCATCGAGTGCATTGTGTCGGACATTGCATAGCTTATTGATGCAATCTCAGCTTGCATCATAAAGGCTGCATCCAGATACTATTGAGAAGATACAGCAACTAATCTTGGGGTGGCGCACACACAAAAAAGTTATGAAATCAGTGTAATGTTATATTTTTGTTTCTGGTAAATTAAATAATTTGGTTTTAATACATTTATTTAATTACTCTTAAAATATCACAATTAATTCCTAAAAAGTAAAAAATAAAAAATAAAATCTATATTTAGAAAAAAAACTTTTCATATATATATATATATATATATATATATATATATATATATATATATATATATATATATATATATATATATATATATATATATATATATATATATTTATTCATTTATTTATTTTTTCACATACTTTTATTGTACAGCATACAGCAGTCCAAAAGCATGTCCAAACTCAGTCCTGAATGGTTGATGTCCTGCAAGGTTTAGTTCCAACCCCAATCAGACACACCTGGGCTAGCTAAACAAGCTCTTACAACGCTTTCTAGAAACATCCTTACAGGTGAGTAGAGGCAAATTGGAGCTAAAATCTGCAGGACACCGGCCCTCCAGGACGAGTTTGGACACCCCTGGCATACAGTATATGCCATGTCTGAAATTATTAAAGATTGATTAATTAATTAATTAATACAACCAAAAAATTAACAAAAGGCATCACTACACACACACACAATACAGACTGTAATAACATAATTTATCTATACTCTTTTTGAATCACAATATTATTAATGCAGCTCCTATTAATGTATCTCAAGGTAAATATTTAATTGCCATTGCTGTCTATTGAAGGTGTGGGCGTGCTGTCAACGACAATCAGGAAGGGGGAGGGGCAGTGAATCAGCAACGAAGCAACAATCAATCCACAATAATTTAGGGGCTGCTGTTTATTTTTTTGTTGAAATATTGTGAATTTATGCAAGTAAATTTAAATTAATAATATCAACAGCAGAATCATATTTGGGTGGCCACATGGGTGGCCAGAGTTTACCTTGGGGACGCCCCTGCAATGGCTTGCCTAATTCGTAACTTAGCAATTTACTAAAGTTTAATAGCTGTCTAATATGACACCCAGATCTTTGATAGTAGATCAACAGAGTTAGCGTTAGCGCTACTATAAAAGATCTGGGTGTCATATTAGACAGCAATCTAACTTTTGTAAACCATATATCCCATGTCACAAAAACTGCCTTCTTTCATCTGAGAAACATCGCTAATTTACGAAGTATGCTATCCATGCAGAAAGTATGCTAGATGCAGAAAAGCTAGTCCATGCTTTTATGACTTCTAGGCTGGATTACTGTAATGCTCTATTTGCTGGCTGCCCAGCATCCTCTATTAACAAACTTCAATTAGTACAAAATGCAGCAGCCAGAGTTCTAACCAGGTCTAGAAAATATGATCATATCACCCCAATTTTATCCTCCTTACTGGCTGCCTGTTAAGTTTCGTATTGAATTTAAAATATTGCATCTTACCAATAAAGCTCTAAATAATCGAGCTCCTGTTTATCTAACCAACCTTCTGTCTCGCTACAATTTAACTCGCTCTTTAAGATTTCAAAACTCAGGGCTTTTGATAGTACCTAGAATAGCAAAGTCTACTAAAGGAGGTCGAGCCTTCTCATTTATGGCTCCCAAACTCTGGAATAGCCTTCCTGATAACGTCCGAGGCTCAGACACACTCTGGCAGTTCAACACTAGATTAAAGACCTATCTTTTCAGTAAAGCATACACACAATGCATCACTTAGCCATGTGGTACATGAATGTGCTCCACGCAGGTTTCTGCATCTCGTTTATATACACTATGAACAGCAGCTACGCTAATTATTCTCTTTATTCTCTATTTCCACCTGGGGATACTCATGCTAAGGCCCTCAGAGACTATGCAGGACCACTGATGCGATCCAAGACCTGTGTAGAGATGATCCCAAGGTTTCCATAATCCTGGACCAGGCCGTATCCTGAGCAGCTGCTGTGGTGGTCATGCAGGAGTGGAGAGCATGAGACTGATTCCTGTGACGCTCCAGGGACAGACGAGTCTTCGCTGAGGTCCAGCATTCTCCAGCGCCTAGACTGCAGCTCTGCATGAGACGTTTGGCCAGTGGAGTAATGGTCATGCTCATCGTAGTCTGGTTTCTCTCAAGGTTTTTTAATTCTTCACTTTTGCCAATTGGTGTTTTTTTCCTCACCGCTGTCCCACTGGCTTGCATGTTTCAGGATCTGTAGAGCTGCGCATCGATGGATTTGCTCTTCAGTGTTTGGACTCTCAGTAGTGATTATTAAACCACACTGAACTGAGCTAAACTGAACTGAAATTAAACACTGAAAACAGGACTACACTGATTCAGTTTATTATGGTCTTCTACGTGAAGCTGCTTTGACACAATCTACATTGTAAAATCGCTATAGAAATAAAGGCGAATTGAATTAATTACCCTAACTTACTAACTTACTGCTACTTGAAAACTACAGACCGGTATCCCTGCTTCCATTCATGGCCAAGATTCTGGAGAAAGTCTTGTTCAATCAAGTCCTGGACTTTCTTACTCAAAACAATCTCATGGACAACAAGCAATCCGGCTTTAAGAAAGGCCACTCAACTGAGACTGCCCTGCTCTCGGTCGTGGAGGATCTCAGACTGGCTAAAGCAGACTCTAAATCATCAGTCCTCATCTTGCTGGACCTGTCAGCTGCTTTTGACACTGTCAACCACCAGATCCTGCTATCTACGCTTGAGTCACTGAGCGCTGCAGGCACTGTTATTTAATGGTTCAGATCTTACCTCTCTGACAGGTCATTCAGGGTGTCTTGGAGGGGGCAGGTGTCCAACCTACAGCATCTAAACACTGGGGTACCTCAAGGCTCTGTTTTTGGGCCACTTCTCTTCTCCATCTACACATCTTTCAGATCAGGCATACAGAGACATGGATTCTCCTACCACTGCTATGCTGATGATACCCAGCTATACCTCTCTTTTCACCCTGATGATCCCTCGGTTCCAGCTCGCATCTCAGCCTGCCTGTCAGACATTTCACACTGGATGAAAGATCATCATCTTCAGCTGAACCTCACGAAAACGGAAATGCTTGAAGTTTCTGCCAACTCGACTCTACACCATAACTTTTCAATCCAGATGGATGGGGCAACCATTACTGCATCCAAAATGGTGAAAAGCCTTGGAGTAACGATTGATGACCAACTAAACTTCTCTGACCACATTTCTAGAACTGCTCGATTGTGCAGATTCGCACTCTATAACATCAGAAAGATCCGACCCTTCCTATCTGAACATGCAGCTCAACTCCTTGTTCAAGCTCTTGTTCTCTCCAAACTGGATTACTGCAACTCTCTACTAGCTGGGCTTCCAGCTAACTCTATCAAGCCTCTTCATCTGCTTCAGAACGCAGCAGCACGAGTGGTCTTTAATGAACCTAAACGAGCACATGTCTCTTCGCTGCTCATCCGTTTGCACTGGCTGCCAGTTGCTGCTCGCATCAAATTCAAAGCTCTGATGTTTGCTTACAAAGCGACTTCTGGCTTTGCTGCTTCTTATCTGCTCTCACTTCAGCAGATGTATGTGTCCTCCAGAAACTTGCGTTCTGTGAATGAACGTCGCCTCGTGGTTCCATCCCAAAGAGGGAAGAAATCACTTTCCCGAACTCTCGCAATCAATCTGTCCAGTTGGTGGAATGAACTCCCTAACTGCATCAGAACGGCAGAGTCACTCGCTGTCTTCAAGAAACCACTAAAAACTCAACTATTTAGTCTCCACTACACTTCCTAATCTGCAATTGCCTCTCTGAACATCACACTAACTGTACTACAAAAAAAATAAAAAAAAGTACTAATACTTTCCTTTTTAGACTTTACACACCTGAAAGTTGCCAACAGCACTTATTCATTGTTGCTCTTATAGTTGTAAATTGCTTCCTTGTCCTCATTTGTAAGTTGCTTTGGATTAAAGCGTCTGCTAAATGACTAAATGTAAATGTAACTTTACCCTAATTAACCTAGTTAAGCCTTTAAAAGCTGTATAGAAGTGTCTTGAAGAATATCTAGTCTAATATTATTTACTGTCATCATGGCAAAGATGAAATAAATCAGTTATTAGAGATGAGTTATTAACACTATTATGATTAGAAATGTGTTGATATAACCCCCCTCTCCCTCTCTGTTAAACAGTGTGAACTGCTGGATAAAAGCTCAGGCAGGAGGATGAATGTGCGGCTGCAGTCGTCCTTCAGTCTGCTGCTGCTCTGATTCACTTCCTGCAGTGTATTATCAGAGAGTGAGACCTCCGGAAGTGACACTTCCTACTTCCTGTGGAAGTCAGAGCTGCGTGTCCACTTCAGACAGATGGAGAGAGGAGCTGTGACATCATCAGTGTCAAACACACACACACACACACACACACACACACACACACACACACACACACACACACACTTACATGCGTGTACACACGTGCGTGCATATAGAAACATAAAAATACACACAAACACACTCTCTCACACAAACAAGCGCACGCACACACACATGCGCGTACACACACATGCACATACAGAGAGACACAGACTTACACACACAGAGAAACAAACGCGTACGTGCGCTCACACACACACACACCAGTGCATGCATACAGAGACATAAAGATACGCACACACTCTCACATAAACATACAAACAAACAAACACACTAACACAGGGAGACACACAGACAGACTTACACACACACACACACACACACACACACACACACAGAGAAACACATACGAACACACATATTTGTGCGCATACATAAACAAAGATACACACATACACTCTTACACAAACAAGCACACACACGTGCACACACACACACACGCATATGCACACGTGCGCAAACAAAAACAAAGATACACACACACACACAAACGCACACACACTTTTTCATACAAACAAGCACACACATGCACAAACAGGGAGACACACAGACAGACTTACACACACAGAGACATACAAACGTGCACACACACATACAAAAAACACACACACGCGCAGACACACACGTGCGTTTACACACAAACACGCGCACACACACGCGCACGCGCACACACACACACACAGGCACGCACGCACGCACACGCGCGCACACACACACACACACACGCACACAGAGCTCCAGACTGACTTCATTTCACTCACACATCATATTGTAAATAAATAAAACCTCCATGACGCCTCACTTGTGTTGAAGTGTGTGAAAATTACAAGTACACACACACACACACACTGATGCACAAACGTCAGTGGAAATCCCTCACATTCAGAAGTGAATGGCATCATTAATAATGCAGCTGCACAATAACACACAGCATGTAAACAGAGTGAGCAGCAGATGTGGACACTTCATCATGTCTGACTCACTCACAGCAGCTGCTGCTCTCCTCTTAGACGCTCTCTGACCTTAACAACACACAAACTCAACTACATGTGTAATCTGAAAACAAAGACTGGAGTTGAATTAATATTATGAATTAATAGTATTGCGGTGCGGTGGCGCAGTGGTTAGCACTGTAACCTCACAGCAAGAAGGTCACTGCTTCGAGTCACGACTGGGTCAGTTGGTATTTCTATGTAAGGTTTACATGTTCTCCCCGTGTTGGCATGGGTTCACTCCAGGTGCTCCAGTTTCCCCCACAGTCCAAACACATGCGCTATAGGGGAATTGATTAAATTGGCCGTAGTGTGTGTGTGTGGGTATGGGTGTTTCCCAGTACTGGGTTGCAGTTGGAAGGGCATCCGCTGCCTAAAACATTTGCTGGAATAGTTGGCGGTTCATTCTGCTGTGGCGACCCCTGATTAATAAAGGGACTAAGTTGAAATGAAAATGAATGAATTAATAAATGACTAATATTAATATCATTATTATTGTATTTGAAAAGTGTTTATAATAATAATAATAATAATAAAGATAAAAAGATAAATAATTTTCTAAATAAAATCAATCAAATAGCGTTAAATGCCTTGGGTCTTGTTCAAAGCGAGCATCAGAATGGGGAAGAAAGGGGATTTAAGTGTCTTTGAACGTGGCATGGTTGTTGCTGCCAGACGGGCTGCTCTGAGTATTTCAGAAACTGCTGATCTACTGGGATTTTCACGCAAAACCATCTCTAGGCTTTACAGAGAATGCTCCGACAAAGAGGAAATATCCAGTGAGCGGCAGTTCTGTTGGCGCAAATGCCTTGTTGATGCTAGAGGAGAATGGCCAGACTGGTTACAGCTGATAGAAAGGCAACAGTAACTCAAATAAGCACTTGCTACAACCGAGCTCTGCAGAAGAGCATCTCTGAACACACAACACATCCAACCTTGAGGCGGATGGGCTACAGCAGCAGAAGAGCACACCGGGTGCCGCTCCTGTCAGCTAAGAACAGGAAACCGAGGCTACAATTCACACAGCCTCACCAAAACTGGACAATAGAAGATTGGAGAAACGTTGCCTGCTCTGATGAGTCTCCATTTCTGCTCACACATTCAGATGCTCGGCTCAGAATTTGACGTCAACATCATGAAAGCATGGATACATCCTGCCTTGTATCAGCGGTTCAGGCTGGTGGTGGTGGTGTAATGGTGTGGGGGAGATTTTCTTTGGGTTCATTTGTACCAATCGAGCATGGTGTCAACGCCACAGCCTACCTGAGTATTGCTGCTGACCATGTCCATCCCTTTATGAGCACAGTGTCTCCATCTTCTGATGGCTACTTCCAGCAGGATAACGCAGCATGTCACAAAGCTCAATCATCTCAGACTGGTTTCTTGAACATGACGATGAGTTCACTGTACTCAAATGGCCTCCACAGTCACCAGAGCTCAATCCAATAGAGCAGCTTTGGGATGTGGTGGAACGGGAGATTGGCATCATGGATGTGCAGCCGACAAATCTGCAGCAACTGTGTGATGCTATCATGACAATATGGAGCAAAACCTCTGAGGAATATTTCCAGCAGCTTGTTGAATCTCTGACACGAAGGATTAAAGCAGTTCTGAAAACAAAAGGGGTCCAACACGGTACTAGCAAGGTGTACCTAATAAAGTGGCCCTTGGATGTATATATAGTCTTTTTAATGACAGTGGATTAGTTGCTCTCTCTCTCTCTCCCTCTCACACACACACAGGTCACATGCTTAGCACAGGCGTGACCTTTATAAACGTGTGTAAGCAAACACTCTTCAGTCCAGACGCGTTACAAAAATACCAAATAAAAATCAGATCTACAGCAAACTCCGCCCATAACCAATGAGGTGCCAGTGTGAACGCAAGTGAAGAAAACACACACATGTTTTTGACAGCGCCAGCGGTGGTGTGTGAAAAATGATGTTACGCAACATCAGGAAATATTCACACACCTGCTGCACGTGTGGTTGTGGCTTAAGCTCACACACACTAACACACACACTCACTAAACATGCATTAACACACACTAACACACAGACATACAAACACAAGCTCTCTCACACACACATTCAATAACACACACACACACACACACTAAACATGCATTAACACACACTAACACACAGACATACAAACACAAGCTCTCTCACACACACATTCAATAACACACACACACACACACACACACACTAAACATGCATTAACACACACTAACACAGAGACACACACACACATACAAACACAAGCTTATACACACACACTCAATAACACACTCAATAACACACACACACACACACACACACACACACACACACACACACACACTAAACATGCATTAATACACACTAAACGCATATTAACACACACTAAACGCATATTAACACACACTAAACGCATATTAACACACACTAAAACACAGACACACACACATACAAACACAAACTCACACACACTCAATAATACAAACACTAACACAGATACACGCATGCATTAGCACACAATAAACACATACACTAACACACAAGCTCCCACACACACTGCATGCATTATCATGACATGATCTCTCTCTCCCTCTATCACACCCACACACCTTACTCACAAACTAAACATATTAACACACACACAAGCGCGTTAACACACATACGCATATTAACACACGCATTACACACACAGACACACATGCATTAACACACACAATAAACGCACACACACAGACACACTAACAAACACACATGCATTAACACACTAATGCACACACACACTAAATACACATTAATACACACTAAACATGGATTAACACACACACACAAGCGCGTTAACACACATACGCATATTAACACGCATTACACACACAGACACACATGCATTAACACACACAACACACACACATACACACACACACACACTAACAAACACGCATGCATTAACACACTAACACACACACACACACTAAATACACAATAAACATGGATTAACACACACACAAGCGCGTTAACACACATACGCATATTAACACACGCATTACACACACAGACACACATGCATTAACACACACACACACACACACAAACACACACACAAACAAACAAACAAACAAACACACATGCATTAACACACTAACACACACACACACTAAATACACATTAACACACACACTAAACATGGATTAACACACACATGTGCGTTAACACACAACAAACACACACACAGAGCCTGATTTAATGTGAAATGATGTGTGTGTGTGTGTGTGTACACTCACAGACTGATGACGGCGTCTGATTTCTTCATGTCGTCGTGTCGCTCCACTTTGTGCTGGTTTTGACCCAAATGAGCAAACCTATCAACACACACACACACGCACGCACACGCAC
>NC_141040.1:57595000-57622500 GCF_052040795.2 Danio rerio | reverse complement strand
CATGTTTTCAGCTTAGGAATGTGTCTCTTTGTGTGTGTGTGTGCGTCTGCTCTGTGTATTTCTATCATGATAAAGTGTATTGAGTGTCTAGAAACGTCCTCACGTGTTCCTCATCCACACCTCATGTCTGCCTGAATGAGCAATACTGTACTTAAAGCTGTAGTTAAAGTTAAAGCTGCATCCCCTCACTGTTAGGGGCTTAAATGATGGATGTACAATAGACAGTGCTCGCAGAAATGAGTATGTACACCCTCACAGATCTCTCTCTTACATTCATATCTTCAACAGGACTCTACAGTATACAGTGCATCCTGAAAGTATTGATGTCGCTTCACTTTTTTCCACATTTATGTTACAGTCCTATTCCAAAATGGATCAAATTGGTTGATTTCCTCAACATTCTACACACAATCCCCCATAATGACAATGTGAACAAAGAATTTTTGAAATTGTTGCAGATTTACACAAATAAAAAGCTGATAAATCACATGTACATCAGTATTCACAGGCTTTGCTCAATGCTCTGTTGATGCACGTTTGTCAGTGATTACAGCCTCAAGTCTTTCTGAATATGATGCACAAGCTCTGCTCATCTGTCTTTGGGAATGTTTGGCCGTTCCTCTTTGCAGTACCTCTCAAGCTCTATCAGGTTGGATGGGAAGCGATGGTGTGCAGCCATTTTCAGATCTCTCCAGAGATGCTCAATAGGATTTAGGTCTGGGCTCTGGCTGGGCCACTCAAGGACATTCACCGAGTCATTGTGAAGCCACTCCATTGATATTTTGGCGGTGTGCTTTGGGTCATTGTCCTGCTGGAAGATGAAGCGTCGCCCCAGTCTGAGGTCAAGAGCGCTCTTGTGCAGGTCTTCATTCAGGATGTCTCTGTACATCGCTGCATTCATCTTTCCCTCTATCCTGACTAGTCTTCCAGTTCCTGCTGCTGAAGAACATCCCCACAGCATGATGCCAACACCACCATGCTTCACTGTAGGGATGCTGTTAGCCTGCTGATGAGAGCTGCCTGCTGTTCTCCAAACGTAACGCCTGGCGTTCACTCCAAACAGTTCAGTTTGAGTCTCATCAGAGCAGAGAGTTTAGTTTCTGATGCTCTGAGAGTCCTTCAGATGCAAACTCCAGGCGGGGAGTGTCTTCCGTCTGGCCGCTCTACCATACAGATGCCTGATTGGTGGATTGCTGCACAGATGGTTGTTCTTCTGCAAGGTTTTCCTCTCTCCACAGAAGAACGCTGGAGCTCAGACAGTGTGACCATCGGGTTATTGATCAACTCCCTGACTAAGGCCCTTCTCCCCCGATCACTCAGCTTAGATGTCCGGCCAGCTCTAGGAAGAGTCCAGGTGGTTAAACATCTTCCTCTCACGGATGATGGAGGCCGCTGTGCTCAGTGGAGCTTTCAGAGGAGCAGAAATGTTTCTGTAACCTTCCCCAGCCTTGTGCCGCAAGACAATCCTGTCTTGGATATCTAAAGACAATTCATTTGTCTTCATGCTTGGTTTGTGCTTTGACATGCACTGTCAACCCTGGGCCCTTATATAGACAGGTGTACGCCTTTAAATCATGTCCATCTGCTGAATTGAGCACAGGTGAACTCCAATGAAGCTGCTGAAACATCTCCAGAATGATCAGTGGAGACAGAATGAACCTGAGCTCCATTTACAGCTTCAAGCCAAAGGCTGTGAATACTGATGTACATGTGATTCGCTTCACTGAACATCACTTACTGGTTTAATAATGATCAGGATAGCTGTAGTTACGCTGTTTTAATCTTCTAAGGGCGTATTATCAAAGTCCCTTTTAAGGTGTATTCTATAGTCTTTGTTATTATGCGGTCCTGTTGCCATCCCTGCCTTTGATCTACTCCATAGATATATACACTAGATGTCGCCTGGCCTATTGTTGTCTGTTGGACGGAATGCCTCAATAGCGCCGCCATCTTGCTACAGGGTAGCGCTCCTTTGAAATGAATGCGGGACCAAGGTACAGTGGAGGACTGTGGCCATCCAGAGCCAGAGATATGCACATATACACATATATCTATGATCGGGAGTTTTCCTGGATGTTGGTATGTAATTACTGTTTTTTAATTACGAAAATTATAATTTTACATCACTTTTCTACATTGATGGATCCGTGACCGCACGGGCATTCCTGACAAAAAGCTTGTGTTTGTGTGTACAGAAATGTACTATCCACCCTTCCTGTTAAATTTGATCTAATCATGTCCTGAAACACAGCTCCTCTCCTGCTTTTACTCCTCATACTGACGGAGGGAGCGACTCGTTTGTGAATGAAACCCCCGAACGACTCTTTCACTAACGTTAGCCGACAATAATACAAGTTTCTGGCAGCGCAGCATCTCGTTGTCATATTTCTTTTGCATTGTTTGCTGATTTTATTCAACAAAACTAGCATAAGCCGAGTGTTTAGTGCGAGTTGGAGCTGCTTTGCCGTATGGTGAATGCAGTAAGTGACTGTTATCATCAATAACGTTACCTGATTAGCACAAACGTTCAGAACATACAAAAACAGAAAAAAAACCTAATATTACCTATGAAATGTTCTGCCTTTGTGCTTTGTTTTCTTTGTTTGCTCGTTACTACACCCGTAGACAGCACTAAAGTCCCGCATCTTCACGTAATAACACTGTCTTGACTAGTGCGGTTGAATGACATTTGTCCTGGGAGCACTGTACCAATGTGGCGGCGATATTGACGCATGCTCAGGGTCCCTATGCGATATCTAGTGTATATATCTATGGTTCTACTCAGTATGGCAGGCTAATGACCGCCGACCCAGTGTCTCTCAGAAATGGTAAATATTTTAAAATAGGAACTATTCTTATGAATAAACTGCATAGTTGCAATCTAAACAGCTACATTCTTGACTAAAAAGCGTCAAAACTGCCTAACAGCAGTAATATTTGTCAAACTGTAGAGCATCCTCTGCTTGTTGCTGGCTGCATACGGGCAGAGTAATACACAGAGGTGAAGGGTGAAGAGGCCTTTGTGTGATGTTACTAGCAAAATATTGCACGGCTATCAGCCAATCAGATTCAAAAACCAGACAGAACTCTTGTATATATATATATATATATCCATATATATATATATACATATACATATATATATATATATATATATATATATATATATATATATATATATATATATAAATATAAATAAATATATACATATATATATAAATATACATATATAAATATACATACATATATATATATATATATATATATATATATATATATATATATATATATATAAAAATATATACATATATATATATATACATATATATATATATATATATAAATATACATATATATATATATATATATATACATATATATAAATATACATATATATATATATAAATATACATATATAAATATACATATATGTATATATTTATATATATATATATATATATACATATATATATAAATATATACATATATATATATATATATTAGGGCTGTCAAAATTAGTGCGCACGTGATAACGCACGTGATTAATTTGAAATATTCAACATGTATATATATACATATATACATATACATACACATATACATATACATACACACATATATATATAAGGGCTGTCAAATGATTAAAAAATAGTAATTAATCGAGATTAATCACGAAACGCCGTATTTATCACAGAAACAAAAACACAGGCATGTAGGTGCCATTTGAATTTCAAAACAATCAAATCTAAATCAATTATATATATATATATATATATATATATATATATATATATATATATATATATATATATATATATATATATATATATATATATATATATATATATATATATATAATTCTGACAATAGATGAGATCTGCATTGTTCTGACCTGTGGTATATGAGTATGTCTTCATCCGGTGGACTGGCCAGCAGATTGAGGCCGTACGTCTCTCTGGCGGCAGGCAGACGCTGCTGAGGCCCTGGATCCTGTCAGAGGTCACAGAGAGCAGAGGTCAGAGGGAAACAAAATCATTACTGAATTTAATGTGCATTATTTTTTCCTGTTAGTAAAAACATTAAGGGAAGCTTCCAATCCCCGACAGTAGTCTTGTGGCCTATCCAAGTTTTAGGAACAGCAAATAATAAGATGACTTCTAGTTGATGATCTGGTGTCAGAAGTGTCTCTATGAAAGGTAAAGGCCTCTAGATTTTGCTGATTTGAGCTCAATAAAATCTGATCATGTCTTGATGTTGACTGATTTGATGAGGACAGTGCGGTCTGACTCTGCTCAGACTAAAGTCTCATCACTGAACAGAAATAATGTCCAGTATAGAATATAAAGTCCTGCTGCAGTGGAGACAGAATGAATATTGTGTCTGACTCCATCATGAGCTTGGAGGACTGCATCCATACATCTCTGACATGACTCACATCACTGATTAATAAAGTCATCTGGAATGAAGAAGAAAGCGTTCAGCAGGACTCCCAGAGTTCATCAAGAGTCTGTGTTCATCTTCAACACCTCCTCCTTCATTAGCTCAATAATGTTCATGTCTGGTGACTGGGCTGGCCAATCCTGGAGCACTCTCTGCTTTCAGGATCTTTGATGTGGAGGCTGAAGTATGAGCAGGAGCGCTATCCTGCTGGAGAATTGTCCCTCTCCTGTGGTTTGTAATGTAATGGGCAGCACAAATGTCTTGATACCTCAGGCTGTTGATGTTGATCATCCACTCTGCAGATCTCTCGCACGCCCCCATACTGAATGTAGACCCCAAACCATAATGTCATCTTCACCAAACTTGGTGCATGCTGGTTCCAGTAGGTCTTCTGCAGTATTGGTGATGATTAATGCAGATCAGCAGATGATTCAGCAGAGAAATCCACCTTCAACACTTTTACACATCATCAACTAGAAGTCGAGTTACTATTTGCTGCTCTTACAACTGGGATCAACCACAACACTTCTGTCAGTTAGTGTATTGTAAATAAAAAAAAAACCCCTACAATGTTCAAAACTGAAAGGTGCACATTAAACTGTGTCTGGTAATAATGTTTGAGAGATGAATGCAGTGTTAGTTCAGTGCAGTAATAATCTGTCAGCGGTTGCGTAAGTTCATGTTGATTAGACTGAAGCGAGCGCTGACTGATGTCGTCTGCGCTGTAATTACAGTGTTGCAGGTAATGAGCTCTCACACACTTGAATATTTCATCACTACTGCTCGACTTCAGATGAGGAACGCGTATGAGGGAAACACGTGAGCCGTCGGTGCAGAGAAATGACACTTTACTTTCAGGATGACATGAGTGGGAAAACAAGACAAACGGACGCGGAAGAAAGTCACCAAGGTCTGCAAGCCCTTTAAACGCCTTCGCTTTTACTTGTTCAGTATGACTGGGGCCATGAAACAGTGTATGCACTTTTTAATTTGAGTGTTTTCTGCATCAAATAATATATTCATTCATTCATTTTCTTTTCGGCTTAGTCCCTTTATTCACAAGGAATCACCACAGTGGAATGAACCGCACATTTTTCCAGTATGTTTTATGCAGCGGATGACCTTCCAGCTGCAATCCATCACTGGGAAACATCCATACACACTCATTCACACACATACACTATGGCCAATTTAGCTTACCAGAGTGCATGTGTTTTGGACAGTGGGGGAAACCCACAACAACACGGGGAGAACATGCAAACTCCACACAGAAACTGACCCAGTCGAGGATCAAACCAGAGACCTTCTTGTTGTGAGGCGAACGTGCCACCGTGCAGCCTCAAATAATATATATTCTCTATAATATATTATGCATAATATATTAAATGCATTTAAAAATACAAATCTAATGTGACACTGGAAAAAAAACATTGACAAATGTGTGAATTTCTATATATTATTTCAGATTTTCAGACTATTTAGATTAAAAGTCATTAAAGGTTTGGTTTTGGGTGACTCAGTGGTTAGCACTGTGGCCTCACAGCAAGGTTTGAGTCTTGGCTGGGTCAGTTGGCATTTCTGTGTGGAGTTTGCATGTTCTCCCCGTGTTGGCATGGGTTTTCTCCGGGTGCTCCGGTTTCCCCCACAGTCCAAACACATGTGCTATAGGGGAATTGATCAACTAAATTGGCTGTAGTGTTTGAGTGTGTGTATGGGTCCTCCAGGATGGGGGTTGAGTGTTGGGCCACCTCGTTAAAAAAAGTGTTACAAAACACCAACATGGTGCGGCTAAATATTAACATCGATATAAACGCAAGTAGGTAAAATTTTGGCTCTAACTATAAATATAACTAAATTCTAAGTAACGTATGAACAATATATAATGACAAAATGGTCAAAATGATGCTGTATTGTGTAAGTCTTGGCTGAATAAAATGAAAAAAACAACATCACATTAATAATAATATTTTTGTGGGAAAAAATATGAAAAATAAAAAGTCATAAGAAAAAGAAATGAAGAAAAAGAAAAGTAAAGAGTAAAGTAAAAAAAAAAATAAATAAATTAATTAAAAAAAAAATATATATATATATATATTTTGTACTGTTTCCATCATGGGATCGGGTTTCTGTATCGGTAGATACTTAAAATCAAATGACTTACAACAAAACAACTTAGGAACAAAACAAGCATTGTGTCCAATGTATGTGTGCAAAAGCTGCTGGCAAAAATTTGCCATATAAACAGACACACACACGACCTCTCTCTATATCTGTACTGATGTTTATACTGTACAGACTGTACTTTACTGGTATTGCTATACTTGTGGGGTCATTTGGTCCCCAGAACATGATGAATACCAGGTGTCCACACACATATATGCACACACACACACACACATGCACTCACACACACACAGGTGCATACACACACACACACACACACACACACACACACACACACACACACACACACACACACACACACACACACACACACACACACACACACACACACACACACACACACACACACACACACACACACACACACACACACACACACACACACACACACACACACACACACACAAACACACATACACACATACAGAAACTCATACATGGAAATACACACATATACGTGGGCACGCACACACACACACACGCACGCACGCACGCACACACACACACACACACACACACACACACACTCACTCACAAACACACATTCACACTGACTCAGACAAGCTTACATATGCATAAGTACAAATACACATATACACATATACACACACACACACACTTACAGAAACTCATACATGGATATACACACACACACGCACGCACGCACACACACACACACACACACACACACACACGCACGCACGCACACATGCACGCACGCACACACACACACACACATACAGAGACAACAACACTGTGTGTGTGTGTGTATGTGTGTGTGTGTGTGTGTGTGTCAGGTCCGTGTGACTGTGACAATCAATCTGCTGTTGTTGTTTGTCTGTGCATCAGTCTTCAGAGCTGCATTCACACACTCATTAATGCTGATACATAATGAAGCAGAGATAACTTGATCACAGCCCCACTAGAGGAGGAATCACACAGCAACATCTCACAGACACAAACAGCACACGACCAAGCACAGCATACATCCATGTAGAGTTTCAATGACAACTGAAACTGTCAGACCTACAAACACACACACACACATCATCACAACTGCTAAAATCAATATACATACACACTCGCCGGCCACTTTATTAGGTACACCTGTCCAACTGCTTGTTAACACAATTTTCTAGTCACATGGCAGCAGCTCAATGCATTTGGGCATGTAGACATGGTCAAGAGGATCTGCTGCAGTTCAAACTGAGCATCAGAATGGGGAAAAAAGGGGATTTAAGAGACTTTGAACGTGGCATGGTTGTTGCTGCCAGACGGGCTGCTCAGAGTATTTCAGAAACTGCTGATCTACTGGGATTTTCACGCACGACCATCTCTAGGCTTTACAGAGAATGCTCCGACAAAGAGGAAATATCCAGTGAGCGGCAGTTCTGTGGGCGCAAATGCCTTGTTGATGTTAGAGGAGAATGGCCAGACTGGCTTCAGCTAATAGAAAGGTAACAGACTGGTTCGAGTCCTGGCTGGGTCAGTTGGCATTTCTGCGTGGAGTTTGCATGTTCTTCTCATGTTCGCGTGGGTTTCGTCCGGTTTCCCCCACAGTCCAAACACATGCGCTATAGGGGAACTGATGAGTTAAACTGGCCGTAGTGTATGAGTGTGAATGAAAGTGCATGGGCGTTTCGCAGTGATGGGTTGCAGCTGGAAGGGCATCCGCTGCATAAAACATATGCTGGATAGGACCCCTGATTAATAAAGGGACTTAGCCGAAAAGAAAATGAATGAGAATAGAAGAAAAGAATACAAGAAGAGAAGATAAAAGAAATATAAGAGAAGAAGTAAAAAGAGAAGAGGAATATAAAGAGAAGACGAATGAAGAGAGAGAGGGGAAAAGAGAGAGAGAGAATGCTCTGTATGGATGTTATTCATTGAAATGGCGAAGTGCACTCGTTCATTCATCTGTCCTCCAATAAAGCGGCTCTGCTTCATCCCTCAATCCTCCTTCAGTGTCTCTCAAGGTAAATAAATCCAAATGGCCTTGTTGGCATGGAAACATGGCAGAAACCTTGAGTCACACACACACACACACACACACACACACACACACGTGGAGCGAGACAAAAGAGCGGCAGACAGAGAGAATGCCCTGCATATACAGAAATATCCAGCTGCTCAGGACAACAGAAATTGTGCAGTGTCCAATCTGCAGAAATAAATACAGCGCACGATCCATGGTCCATGTCCATTCACATCACCAATCACTCATCACCAGCAGCCCTTTTTAATACTAATAAACCGATTCAAAATAATAAACTACAGAGATTTAATCAATATTCAGTGCAATCTGTTCATCTCACCACAGCAGAAGCCTGACCTGTAGAGCTGCGCATCGATGATTGCTCTTCAGTGTTTAAAGCACAGGTGTCAAACTCAGTTCCTAAAGGGCCACAGCTCTGCACAGTTTAGTTCCAACCCTAATTAAACACACCTGATCAAACTAATTGAGTCCTTCAGGCTTGTTTGAAACCTACAGGTAAGTGTGTTGGAGCAGGGTTGGAACTAAACTGTGCAGGGCTTCGGCCCTCCAGCAATTGAGTTTGACACCCCTGGTTTAAACGATCAGCAGTGAATATTAAACCACACTGAACTGAACTTCAAAAGCTGAAAACTGGACTGACCAGTTTACGTTCACTATAATCTTCAATGTGAAGCTGCTTTGCTAATCTAGCGCTCTAAAATCGCTAGAGAAATAAAGGTGAATTGAATTGACTGCTCTCAAATCAGACGAAAATAAACGCACAAAGTACATAAATAATCATTATATATATATTTTAATTTGTAAACAACTTCTCTTTTCCTCTAATCTACACTGCATGTAGACTTCTTGATCATTTGGGAATGTCAGAAGGTGAATTTTTCCCATGAGTCATCACCAATACTGCAGAAGACCTACTGGAACCAGCATGGACCAAGATTCTCACAGAAATCAGTCAAGATTGGTGAAGGAGACATCATGGTTTGGGGTCTACATTCAGTATGGGGGTGTGCGAGAGATCTGCAGAGTGGATGATCAACATCAACAGCCTGAGGTATCAAGACATTTGTGCTGCCCATTACATTACAAACCACAGGAGAGGGACAATTCTCCAGCAGGATAGCGCTCCTGCTCATACTTCAGCCTCCACATCAAAGCTCCTGAAAGCAGAGAGTGCTCCAGGATTGGCCAGCCCAGTCACCAGACAAGAACATTATTGAGCAAGATGAAGGAGGAGGCGTTGAAGATGAACACAAAGACTCTTGATGAGCTCTGGGAGTCCTGCTGAACGCTTTCTTCTTCATTCCAGATGACTTTATTAATCAGTGATTTGAGTCATGTCAGAGATGTATGGATGCAGTCCTCCAAGCTTATAAAGGTAAAACTATCCACTGCATATGAAATTCAATCATTCACTGAGGATTTAGACGGCACTGACTAAAGAGAAACATTCGAGAGGAAGAATTCTGGGAAAAAGGAGTAAAGCTGTGGATGTTTTCTCAGGTCAAGGTGACATCAGTGGATATATAAACCCGTCATCAGAATCACAGTGGAGATCTTCATGAGGAGCGGATCAGTGAGGGCATCTGTGGACACACACAAAGCCCAGCCTTCGCTCGCTGCATCAACACTAAACCAGTGTGAGGACACCACAGACACAGAAATCACCGGTAATCAATCAATTTTACCTGGAATAACCTTGCAAACACGCAGCAAGAACTCTAGGAATAAGACTGCAACAACATGAGCACCACACGGCAAATCCTTAACAACCACATGGGAATCACACAGCAACACCCAAGAAACCATACAGAAAGTAAGTAGCAAGAGCCCAGCAACCTCATAGCAGAAGACAACACCGGGTGCGCTTCTGGCACACTTTGAGCTCATTAGCACCAATTGAGCACGGTGTCGACACCACAGCCTACCTGAGTATTGCTGCTGACCATGTCCATCCCTTCATGAGCACAGTGTCTCCATCTTCTGATGGCTACTTCCAGCAGGATAACACACCATGTCATAAAGCTCAATCATCTCAGACTGGTGTCTTGAACATGACAATGAGTTCACTGTACTCAAATGGCCTCCACAGTCACCAGAGCTCAATCCAATTGAGCAGCTTTGGGATGTGGTGGAGATTGGCGTCATGAATCATGTCAATATGGAGCAAAATCTCTGAGGAATATTTCCAGTAGCTTGTTGAATCTCTGCCATGAAGGATTAAGGCAGTTCTGAAGGCAAAAAGGGTCCAACCTGGTACTAAAAAGGTGTACCTAATAAAGTGGCCAGTGAGTGTAAATGCACACTGCAGAAAGTCTGCATATATAAATGATCACAGTGGAGAACTTTGTGAGAAGCGGATCAGTGAGGGCATCTGTGGACACACACAAAGCCCAGCCTTCGCTCGCTGCATCAGCACTAAACCAGTGTGAGGACACCACAGACAGAAATCAACGGTAATCAATCAATTTTACCTGGAATAACCTTGCAAACACGCAGCAAAAACTCTAGGAATAAGACTGCAACAACATGAGTACCACACGGCAAATCCTTAACAACCTTAACAAAATCTCTGAGGAATATTTCCAGTAGCTTGTTGAATCTCTGCCACGAAGGATTAAAGCAGGTCTGAAGGCAAAAAAGGTCCAACCTGGTACTAATAAGGTGTACCTAATAAAGTGGCCAGCGAGTGTAAATGCACACTGCAGAAAGTCTGCATATATAAATGATTAGAAAGCTAATCGTGCCATTACAGTGCCACATATGATCACTCAGACTCGAGCTGAAGCCTCGTGACTGAATAAACAGCTCTCTCCATCTTGACTGCATTATTCGCCATCACGGCTCAGATTTCCCATCAGAAGAGTCTGTGGAGAGCTGAAACAGAAGCAGCTCCTCAATCTCAATCTGACTCATTTCCCCACTGAGGACAGGCTGACCTCCAGAGATCATCATCACCATCATCATCTTCATCACATGCTGGATGTTCATCATCAGCAGAGCCACTCCAGAACTAATGAAAGCAGATGAACTCCGTCAACTTCAGATCAAACATGAACGGTCTCTGAGTCGGGACTGAATCTGAGGGCAGGTTCACTATAAACGTCGCTTTATGAAGGTTCTGGTATACTTTATAGCAGGGGTCACCAATCTTAATCCTGGAGGGCCGGTGCCCCTGCAGGGTTTAGCTCCAACTTGCCTCAACACACCTGCCTGGATGATTCAAGTATGCCTAGTAAGACCTTGATTAGCTTGTTCAGGTGTGTTTGATTAGGGTTGGAGCTAAAATCTGCAGGACACCGGCCCTCCAGGGACAAGTTTGGTGATCCCTGCTTTACAGCAATGGTCCTCAACTCCTGTGCAGAGGACCAGAACCCATCTGTGGATCAATTGGCACTGTGCAACACAAGCAGTAATGAATTATTCCAGTTTTATTTATTATTTGAGTCTGAATTATATTTTATTTTGAAAAATATTTCATTTTTAGTGTGTGTGTGGAAGGGTGCAGATTTGCTTTTGATATTTGTGGAGGCGTAATCTAACCCTTAATAATCGGTGGATATTGGTGGAGACATGTCCACTGCGTCCATGTTAATGTTTCAGTTGTGAATGTTCAGGTCACTACATGATGCTGCTGGAGGAAAATCTTCCCTGTCTCGTTCCTCCAAAACACCTCAAAGTGCTCAATAATGTTTAGCTCTGGGTACTGTGCAGGCCATGGGAGATGTTCTACTGCACTTTCATCTTCATCAAATCACTCAAAAGTTTTTAGCTAACTAACCATGTTATGACTGGTGTTGTTGCTGATGTTGATGATGATTTGAGCTGTGTGTGAGTGTGCAGGGGTGCAGATTTGCTTTTGATATTGGTGCAGGCGTAATCTAACACTTAATAATCGGTGGATATTGGTGGAGACAAGTCCACTGCGTCCATGTTAATTCTACACCACTGTGTGTGTTTGAGTTGTGAATGTTCAGGTCACTACATGATGCTGCTGGAGGAAAATCTTCCCTGTCTCGCTCCTCCAAAACACCTCAAAGTGCTCAATAATGTTCAGTTCTGGGTACTGTGCAGGCCATGGGAGATGTTCAACTGCACTTTCATCTTCATCAAATCACTCAAAAGTTTTTAGCTAACTAACCATGTTATGACTGGTGTTGTTGCTGATGTTGATGATGATTTGAGCTGTTTGTGTGTGAGTGTGTAGATTTGCTCTTGATATGGGTGCAGGCGTAATTTAACCCTTATTTTTTGGTGGATATTGGTGGAGACAAGCCCACTGCGTCCATGTTAATTCCACACCACTGTGTGTGTTTGAGTTGTGAATGTTCAGGTCACTACATGATGCTGCTGGAGGAAAATCTTCCCTGTCTCGCTCCTCCAAAACACCTCAAAGTGCTCAATAATGTTCAGTTCTGGGTACTGTGCAGGCCATGGGAGATGTTCAACTGCACTTTCATCTTCATCAAATCACTCAAACGTTTTTAGCTAACTAACCATGTTATGACTGGTGTTGTTGCTGATATTGATGATGATTTGAGCTGTAAGTGTGTGGAGAGTTGCTTTTGATATTGGTGGGGGCCTAATTTAACCCTTATTATTCAGTGGATATTGGTGGAGACAAGCCCACTCTGTCCATGCTAATTCTACACCACTGTGTGTTTCAGTTGTGAATGTTCAGGTCACCACATGATGCTGCTGGAGGAAAATCTTCCCTGACTCTCTCCTCCAAAACACCCCAAAGTGCTCAATAATGTTTGGTTCTGGGTACTGTGCAGGCCATGGGAGGTGTTCAATTGTGCATTCATATTCATTATATCACTCTGTAAAGTAACTTAAGGTTTTTAGCTAACTAACCATGTTATGACTGGTGTTGTTGCTGATATTGATGATGATTTGAGCTGTGTGTGAGTATGCAGGGGTGCAGATTTGCTTTTGATATTGGTGGAGGCGTAATCTAACACTTAATAATCGGTGGATATTGGTGGAGACAAGTCCACTCCGTCCATGTTAATTCTACACCACTGTGTGTGTTTCAGTTGTGAATGTTCAGGTCACTTCATGATGCTGCTGGAGGAAAATCTTCCCTGACTCTCTCCTCCAAAACACCCCAAAGTGCTCAATAATGTTCAGTTCTGGGTACTGTGCAGGCCATGGGAGATGTTCAACTGCACTTTCATCTTCATCAAATCACTCAAAAGTTTTTAGCTAACTAACCATGTTATGACTGGTGTTGTTGCTGATGTTGATGATGATTTGAGCCGTTTGTGTGTGAGTGTGTAGATTTGCTCTTGATATGGGTGCAGGCGTAATTTAACACTTATTTTTTGGTGGATATTGGTGGAGACAAGCCCACTGCGTCCATGTTAATTCCACACCACTGTGTGTGTTTGAGTTGTGAATGTTCAGGTCACTACATGATGCTGCTGGAGGAAAATCTTCCCTGTCTCGCTCCTCCAAAACACCCCAAAGTGCTCAATAATGTTCAATTCTGGGTACTGTGCAGGCCATGGGAGATGTTCAACTGCACTTTCATCTTCATCAAATCACTCAAAAGTTTTTAGCTAACTAACCATGTTATGACTGGTGTTGTTGCTGATGTTGATGATGATTTGAGCTGTTTGTGTGTGAGTGTGTAGATTTGCTCTTGATATGGGTGCAGGCGTAATTTAACCCTTATTTTTTGGTGGATATTGGTGGAGACAAGTCCACTGTGTCCATGTTAATTCCACACCACTGTGTGTGTTTCAGTTGTGAATGTTCAGGTCACCACATGATGCTGCTTGAGGAAAATCTTCCCTGTCTCGCTCCTCCAAAACACCCCAAAGTGCTCAATAATGTTCAGTTCTGGGTACTGTGCAGGCCATGGGAGATGTTCAACTGCACTTTCATCTTCATCAAATCACTCAAAAGTTTTTGGCCAACTAACCATGTTATGACTGGTGTTGTTGCTGATGGTGATGATGATTTGAGCTGTGTGAGTGTATAGAGTTGCTTTTGATATTGGTGGGGGCCTAATTTAACCCTTATTATTCAGTGGCTATTGGTGGAGACAAGCCCACTCTGTCCATGCTAATTCTACACCACTGTGTGTTTCAGTTGTGAATGTTCAGGTCACCACATGATGCTGCTGGAGCAAAATCTTTCCTGACTCGCTCCTCCAAAACACCCCAAAGTGCTCAATAATGTTTAGTTCTGGGTACTGTGCAGGCCATGGGAGGTGTTCAATTGTGCATTCATATTCATTATATCACTCTGTAAAGTAACTTAAGGTTTTTAGCTAACTAACCATGTTATGACTGGTGTTGTTGCTGATATTGATGATGATTTGAGATGTGTGTGAGTGTGCAGGGGTGCAGATTTGCTTTTGATATTGGTGGAGGCGTAATCTAACCCTTAATAATCGATGGATATTGGTGGAGACAAGTCCACTCTGTCCATGTTAATTCTACACCACTGTGTGTTTGAGTTGTGAATGTTCAGGTCACTACATGATGCTGCTGGAGGAAAATCTTCCCTGACTTGCTCCTCCAAAACACCTCAAAGTGCTCAATAATGTTCGGTTCTGGGTACTGTGGAGGCCATGGGAGATGTTCAACAGTGCATTCATATTCATCAAATCATTCTGTAAAGTAACTTAAGGTTTTTAGCTAACTAACCATGTTATGACTGGTGTTGTTGCTGATGTTGATGATGATTTGAGCTGTGTGTGAGTGTGCAAGGGTGCAGATTTGCTTTTGACATTGGTGCAGGCGTACTCTAACCCTTATTAATCAGTGGATATTGGTGGAGACATGTCCACTCATTCCATGTTAATTCTGCGCCCTTGTGTGCGTGTGTGTGTGTGCACCTCATGGCTGGTCTCCGTCAGTCTGATAGGTGTGGATCTCTGCGAGGCGCTGGCGTCGTCTTCTCGATCGTCTTCACTGTCGTCTTCAGAGCTGCTGGAGATCTGCTCCTCTGTGGGAGGAGGAGGAGCGCTGGCCGCAGTCTTCCTCTGCAGCACCGCTTCCTCCTTACTGGACTTACTGCTGCACACACACAATACACACAACACAAGCTTAATAACTCATTTCTAATAACTGGTTTCTTCGATCTTCACCATGATGACAGCACATAATATTAGACTAGATATTCTTCAAGACTCTTTAAAGTGACATTTAAAGGCTTCACTAGGGTAATTAGGGTAAAGTTAAGGTAATTAGGCAAGTCATTGTGTAACTGTAGTTTGTTCTGGAGACAATCCAAAAGTAATATTGCTTAGGTGGCTAATAATATTGACCTTAAAATGGCTTTAAAACAATTAAAAACTGCTTTTATTCTAGCCGAAATAAAACAAGTAAGACTTTCTCAAGAAGAAAAAATATTAAGATATGTTTTGTTTACACTGAGTTTGAGTTTCAGCGATATATAGAATAAGCCTAAAGCGAATAAATCATAAAATACAACACTGTATAATACACTGGAATGAAAGCACAGGCACAGATCATCAGGTAATTGTGATTATGACGCGTCACACAGTAAACGAGCCTTTAGTCCTTCATCATTATGAGCTGTGAAGCTGTTATTCCACATGTGAATCATACAGACGTACATTTATTACACACACACATGCAGATTATTACCAGCGCGCAGATGGATTTCTATTAATAAATCACACAAACTGAAGGAACAGTTGATCAAAAGTTTGCCGTCAGAAAGATTTTCTTCATGTTTTTGAAGAGAGGTTAATTCTGTTGACTCAGACTGCATTTATTATTTAGGAAATACAGTAAAAATGTGAAATATTATATCAGATCATCATGTCTGTTGTCTATGTGAAAATACAATAACATGTCATTTATTTCTGAGATGTAAAGCTGGATTTTAGCATCATTACTCCAGTCTTCGGTGTCACAACATTCTTTAGAAATCAGTATTATATTAATTATAATATATTAATTTTTTTTCTTTATTAATATTAATCTATTTATAATATATATTAGGGGGTCAGTAATTAATCCAGTTACTTTGCACTCGGACTTTCCACACTTTGCAAATCAAACATTTAAGATTAATATTGTAATTATGCTAAAATAAATGTTATTTTGTAATTTCTGGAAAATAAATAGAATAAATAAAGGAGACAAACTGAAAAAGAAAAATTAATCACATGATGATTTGATTATTAAGAAACATTTTTGAATATTAGCAGTCTTATTATTATTATCACTAATAATAATAATAATATTAATATTTATTATTATTATTATTATTATTATTAATAATAATAATATTGGTATTATTATCACCAATTATTATTTTAATTAATTGTTTCATTATTATTATTATTACTATTATTATTACCAATAATTATTATTGTTATTATTATTATTATTAATAATAATATTATTATCACACACTGTTATATTAATATTACAATTAATATTATTATCACTATTATTATAATTATATTATTATTATTATTATTATCATCATCATAAATAATAATTATTATTATCATTAATTATTTGTGTTACTATTATTATTTAAATTATCAAAAATTATTATTATTATTATTTATTTTATTATTATAATCATTACTTATTATTTAATTATTATTATCACTAATTGTTATTTTTTATTATAACTAATTATTATTATTACTAATTATTATTATTTTATTATTATTATTATTATTATTATTATCACTAATTATTATTACTATTTTATAATTATTACTAATTATTATTATTATTATTATCACTAATTATTTGTATTATTATTATTATTATTATTATTGTTGTCGTTGTTTAAATTATTTCAAATTATTATTATTATTATTATTATTATTATTAATTATTTTATTATTATTAACAGCACTAATTATTATTTTTATTATTATTATTATTACTAATTATTTCATTATTAATTAATATTACTAATTATTATTATGTTATTATTATATTATTATCACCGTTAATTATTATTATTATTAGTTTTTTTTTATTACTAATTATTATTATTATTAGAAGTATTACTACTACTACTACTACTACTAACAACAATAATAATACTTATTATTATAATTTAATTGCATTATTGATTCAGATCAATAATTATTATAATTTTTTAAATTATTATCCGTGATTATTATGAGTGATTAAAACAGTATTTTAAGAAAACATTAAACATTAAACATGTGACATTCAATTTTTTCAGGATTCACATTTTAATAGGTTAAAAATCACAGTCAACAAGATTACATATATACTGTATATATATATATATATATATATATATATATATATATATATATATATATATATATATATATACACACTGGGAGAACATGCAAACTCCACACAGAAAAGACACCTGACCCTGCTGGGACTCGAACCAGCGACCTTCTTGCAGTGAGGCGACAGTGCTAACTACTGAGCCACCATGCCACCCTACCAGTGTTATCTAAAACATTAAAAGTAATATTTTTTTCTTATTGGCATCAACACTATCCCCATGTGTGCTAATAAAATCATATTCATCAGTTTAACATCTCATGCTTGACCCGTAAACACAAACGTGTTGATGTTTTTTCCACTGACTTGTTTTTGTGTGGCTGCAGGAGACACTGGCGGGAAGAGAAGCTCAGGCCACGTGATTTGAATATTCAAAATATATGCGCATATTAAAGCGCAAATCAACTTGTTTTCAAGTACATCAGGTGAAGGAGTGAAGTCATGAGCTGAACAACAGCAGCTGCACACACTACATATTCAACACACACACACACACACGCACACAGAGAGAGAGAAAGAGAGAGAGAGAGAGAGAGAGAAAGAGAGAGAAAGATAGAGAGAGAAAGAGAGAGAGAGAGAGAGAGAGAGAGGCTAACACTTAATTCAAGCTTAATTAACAATTATATTACAGTATAATGCAATGGCCGGAGGAAACCCGTGCAAACACGGGGAGAACATGCAAACTCGACACAGAAACGCCAACTGACCCTGCTGAGGCTCGAACCAGCTGTGAGGCGACAGAACTACTGTACCTACTGTGCCACTGCGTCACCAGGCTAAGTCTTAATTCAAGTCTTAATTCAAGCTTAATTACCAATTATATTACAGTTGTAACGAATATGGCAACTTACCATTCATCCGTCCACCAGAGGGAGCTCTCTCCCGAATATTGACTGGGTACTTCCTCGTTGGTACTTCCTGGTAGCCACCATATATAAGCACACGGCTTATGGTTGTTCTTTGCGAAGTATTGCCAGTTTCACTGCCTACTAAGCGTTTTCCTACTGCTGTTTCTGTTTTTGGATTTTGGACTTGTTTGCTTTTTCGGACTGCCTCTTTGTTTGCTTGTCGTTGCCTGGTTTATGATCACGATTCTGCCTTTGTTTGATGCTAGCTGTTTGTTTAAATAAACCTCCAGCTTTTGGATTCATTCCGCCTCCATGTCTTCACCTACGGCTTCCTCACAACAGTATAACGCAATGACCCTTCTAGTTTGAAGGAAACCAAAATCCAAAATGTTTGTATTTCCAACTGTAAGTTCCATAGGATACAAACCAAGAACGCAGAGCATTCAAAGGAAATAAGGGAAACCGAAGCACTCGGAGGAAACCCACGCAAACACGGGGAGAACCTGCAAACTCCACACAGAAACACCAACTGACCCATCTGAGGCTTGAACCAGTGACCTTCTAGCTGTGAGTCGACAGCACTATCTATTGCGCCACCGCGTCGCCCGGTATTCCATATTAAATTGTGAAAATAACCGTCGAAGAAGGTTTTAGACCAGGCAGAATCCTCTTTTGGGTGTTGCTTTAGCATGACTGAGGGAAGTTCAATGTGCTGGCCAGTTTGTGTTTGCCTAATAAACGACCATAGATATATACATTAGATGTCGCCTGGCCTATTGTTGTCTATTGGATGGAATGCGTCATTAGCGCCGCCATCTTGCTACAGGGTAGCGCTCCTTTGAAATGAATGCGGGACCAAGGTACAGTGGGGGACTGTGGCCATCCAAAGCCAGGGTTATACACACATACACATATATCTATGATCGGGAGATTTCCAGGATGTTAGTGTGTAATTTTTTTTTCTAATTACGAAAATTATAATTTGACATCACTTTTCTACATTGATGGATCAGTGACCGCACGGGCATTCCTGACAAAAAGCTTGTGTTTGTGTGTACAGAAATGTACTATTCACCCTCCCTGTTAAATTTGATCTAATCATGTCCTGAAACACAGCTCCTCTCCTGCTTTCACTCCTCATACTGACAGAGGGAGCGATTCGTTTGTGAATGAATCCCCTGAACGACTCTTTCACTAGCCGACAATAATACAAGTTTCTGGCAGCGCAGCATCTCGTTGTCATATTTCTTTGGCATTGTTTGCTGATTTTATTTAACAAAACTAGCATAAGCCGAGTGTTTAGTGCGAGTTGGAGCTGCTTTGCCGTATGGTGAATGCAGTAAGTGACTGTTATCATCAATAACGTTACCTGATTAGCACAAACGTTCAGAACATACAAAAACAGAAAAAAACTTAATATTACCTATGAAATGTTCTGCCTTTGTGCTTTGTTTTCTTTGTTTGCTCGTTACTACACCCGTAGACAGCACTAAAGTCCCGCATCTTCACGTAATAACACTGTCTTGACTAGTGCGGTTGAATGACACTTGTCCTGGGAGCACTGTACCAACATGGCGGCGCTAATGACGCATGCTCAGGGTCCCTATGCGATATCTAGTGTATATATCTATGATAAACGACAACATGGCTAGTTTGTAATCTCTAATATTTTATCTACAAGCTCTTAATCTCTCCAAGTTGTTTCTAATAATATAATGTAATAAATTTGTATTTGAAAAATAAGTATTATTCTCGTATTTGTTTCTTCTACATCTTTAGGAAATGTTTTTGGTACATCAAAAAGTGTGTTTGATGACCATCCGACAAGCTAATCCAGCAAACAATAGTGCTTAAAACGTATTTAAACATCATAATTACATAAAAAATAATCGAATAACTGCAAAAAGGTCCATATTTTAGGTAAAAAGAACCACCCTTTCCACCAGACTACCTACAGGCCTGCTATTTATGTATTTACCTGAGGAGGAAGCATACTCTATATAAGAGCCACAGCCATATCACCCTGCAGCCCAAGACCGGTTACTCACTGAAGCTAAGCAGGGCTGAGCCTGGTCAGTACCTGGATGGGAGACTACTAGGGAACACTAGGTTGCTGTTGGAAGTGGTGTTAGAGAGGCCAGCAGGGGGCGCCCAACCTGTGATCTGTGTGAGTCCTAATGCCCAAGTATAGTGAAGGGAACACTACACTGTCAGTGGGCGCTGTCTTTCGGATGAGACGTTAAACCGAGGTTCTGACTCTCTGTGCTCATTAAAAATCCCATTGCACTTCTCATGAAAGAGCAGGGGTGTAACCCCGGTGTCCTGGCCAAAGTCCCTCTATCGACCCTTACAATCATGGCCTTATACCCTTGCACCGAACTGGCTCTATCACTGTCTCTCCACTCCACCAATAGCTGGTATATGGTGAGCGCACTGGCGAGGTTGTCATGTAGCAGCCGTCGCATCATCCAAGTAGATGCTGCACACTAGTGGTCGTTTGGAGAGACCCCCCCCCCCCCCCCCCATGATTGTGAAGCACTTTGGGTGTATGGCCATACACAATAAATGTGCTATATAAATATACATTACATTACAATAAACAAACAGTATTGATTGGTCAGACTCACCCCAGCACTGATTTGGCGCTCTCGTCTGGTTTGCGGACAGTAAAGGGACTGGGGTCGAGACCGACTGTCTTCGGCATGAAATCCCTGAAGAACAGACAGAGAGAGAGAGAAATCACGCTCAATGGTCAGAGACAGCAGTGTGTGAATCTGGAGATTAGAGAAGCTGTTCACACTCAAGACATCTGCATGTACATCCTGTGAAGAAGCCGACTGAATGAATTACAACGTGTGAGAGGTTACGTTCAGTGTGTGCGAGTGTGAATGAGTGAGTGTGAAAGTGTGTGTTCTGACCTGGCTGAGTTGGTCATAGAGATGCTGAAAGTGTCATCGAAGGCTGTGAGTTCGTACGGTTTGAAGAACTCAGTGTAGATGTCTGTGCTCTCCTCATATCTGTTCACACGCTTCACTAAAACCTTCTTCATGTTCTCCTCACATTGAGCTGAACACACACACAGAAACATCCAAAATTCAACTAAAACAGCGACTACTGCACTGATTAGACTGCAGATACACAAATACACACACTTAAAGTCCACATTAACCAAAGCTGCGCCCATTTTACCCGTATTGTGACACGGTTTCTAGAGCAGTGGTTCTCAAAGTGGGGGTCGGGACCCCCCAAGGGGTCGCGAGACAATAAAGGGGGGGTCGCCTGGTGATTTCCAAAAATCTATTTATTTATATTAAACCATAAGAATTACCATATTTTATCAATAAACTACTGAAGAGAAAAATTGTTGTTTATAGTTAATATATACAATATAGTTACTACAGGAGCTTATAGTTACTAGTTCTATTGGATTGCGACCCCTGGTGTAATTACATAATTTTAAAGACACACCAATGGCGTCAGATGCAGCAGATTAATTTTATAACATCAGGTTAAACTTTCTGGCACATTTACAGCTCTGATTTACATTAAAAAAAGATTAAACTAAGAATAAACTTGGGTCTATTGGTGTGTGTGCGCTATTGCATGCAAGGTTTCTGTATATATAACCACCTCAGAGGATATTGGGGGTCGCGAGTCACTAGCATTGTTATTTTGGGGGTCGCAAGCTAAAAAGTTTGGGAACCCCTTTTCTAGAGAAGCGGAATAATTAAATGAGCAAACAGTGGGCGTGGCTTGTTTTTCTACTGCAATCTGATTGGATGTAGTAAAGTAGGCGTGTCATTCAGAAAGGGGAAAGGGTTTGGGGAGAGTTTTTACAGCCTAACAGACTCCTCCTCCTCCTCATCATTTCTGTTTGTCATAGCGATGGCAAAAGTGACAGATGGAGGGGCGTGGCTAAGTATGTTAGCCACGCCTAATACCTCAGACAGATCTGCTGAGGTAGATAAACTGTTTGATCTTTATAATTGCTTTTTGTAACCTGGCATTTTAATATAATATTTAGAGAATGTTCATGAAAAACACAACTACAAGCCCTCGGGGGGCTTTTTCAGATTATCCATGACGATCTGCATTTGTATAATGTGATTATTATTAGCAGTATTATTGATTATATGCAGATTTATATTTGCTTTAATAAACACAAGTGTAGATGTGTCCAGCTGTGGGGTTTTGGAGACGTCTGCATCAGCATATGTGGATAAGAACAGGACGTGTGTTTGGATATAACTCAGTTTCTGACCACACTTCATTATTATTGTTCATTAATTCCTTTGCTGGAGATCAGAACTGAATTTAGAAATAGTTTCTGCACAAATCTTTGCTCTTAACAAAGGAAATTAAATATATGGGCTGATGGATGTGTTCAGTGGAGTGAGTTTCCACCGTTTCCTCACTCCACCAAAGTAAAGGAGTAAAAGTAAAGAGAAAGTAAAGATGCTGAATGGAGGAGGCTCGTTCTTTATCCTTGCACTGCAGATGCTCTGTTTAACTGTTTTCTCGCTAGTGAAGCGTTCAGTTTTTACACTTACGAAGTTCGACATGTAAATAGCAAATGCACCATGGAGCGACGCAGCTGACTCTTAAAGGGAATGCGATCTTGCGTCCTCATGTAACATCATCATCAACTGTCAACGTTCATTTACAATACTCAAGGCTCCAAGAACGAAGGACGCATGAAAGTTCCCGGATGTGATCTTGATATCAAGGACGCATGGATGCAGACTTGAGCACCGAACTTGCTCTAGAAGTCCCAGAAGTCATTGCGACTGGAGGTGGGAAGCGCAGCATTTTATATAGATTTATTATTAAAGCTCAGAGATTTCACTTATGTACCTCGGGAGTTTCCCTAAATTAAACAGTGAAAGACAGTAAACATTACCTTGAACATCGTAATAAAGGAATAAACACATTAAGGGTGTTTATTTGCTGAAACTCCAATTAAAATCTGTTTTATCTATATTGTGCAGCGTATATTTGTAAAGTCGTTATGCATGGCATATATTTTGAAAAGGGGAAACCCAATAAATCGCTGTATGAATGCTGTAATGTTAATAATTTTCCATTACAAACGCGTGAAGGTCATGTGACCATCAGGAAGAATTAGCGAAGAACGCAGCATCTCATCTCTCACAGGACGCTTTCTCTGTTCTCGTGGTCTCCCGAGTTCGTTCTTCTGAGGTGACCTGGCAAGACCGATCTCCACAATAATGCAAGTCCGTTCTCTGTGTTCTTGGAATTGAGAAACAGCCTCTGATTGATTTAATGCAGGTTATGCTCTAAGCCAGGGGTCGGCAACCCAAAATGTTGAAAGAGCCATATTGGACCAAAAAAAAACAAAAACAAATATGTCTGGAGCCGCAAAAAATTCAAAGCCTTATATAAGCCTTATAATGATGGCAACACATGCTGTATGTATTTATATTAGCTATATTAGCCTACTATAAAAATGATTTAGTTGGCTACAAATACATACTGAGCCTTCATGATTAAATGTTCATTTCCCTGCAGTGCATCCTGTAGAGAATGACGCGCCACGTGACTACTCTGTTGTACGATGCCGTCTCAAGTTTAACTTAATTACAGTATATTAATGAATTATGTTTAATGTTCAAGTTTAACTTCATTACAATATTAATGAATTATGTTTAATGTTCAAGTTTAACTTCATTACAATATTATTGCATTATGTTTAATGTTCAAGTTTAACTTCATTACAATATTATTGCATTATGTTTTGCTTTGATGAAATTAAAGAAATGCAATAAAGAAATCAGATTTTTTAAAATGTTTTTTTATTTTTTATTTTGAGGATACAAAAAAACAACATCAAAATGAACGTGCACAACGTGCCCCTTATCTGGGCAACAAACAGTGCAATAAAACGCAGCCTGCCATTTCCATTTCAAGATCAGCTCGAGTCATTCCTGGGAATGTGTTCAACAAGGAAGGGTCAATCTCCAGGGGTGTGTGTCATGGAAAGACAGTCTCGTTTTTTCCTTTCGCAATTCGCAAAATCTGCTCCCAAATGCAGTTTGCATATCAACGATCGCACCTTGTAAATAATCACCGTTGAGTGAGTGATCGGGATGGGCTTCTTTGAATTCTCTCAGGGAGGGAAAATGAGAAAGCGTGCCCCGCTGTACATCTTTGGCAAAGACAGCTTGCGCTCCATGGCGCATCACACAGCCGCCGGTTTGTTTACAACAGCCACCTGCCTGGCATCCCGCCCTGCTGATAGAAACGTGTGTCGCAGGCTATGACGCAAATCTTCGTTGACAGAAATGTTGAAATTAAATATTCTACACACTTTTACAGCATTGGAAAACGTTAAGATTGTTTGTCCTCCTATAGAAACCATATTAAAACAAAAAATATATTTACCTCCCTCATCGTTTTCCATTTTCAAACATTTTTTGAAAAAGTTCCAGGGAGTCACTAGGGCAGCGCTAAAGAGCCGCATGCGGCTCTAGAGCCGCGGGTTGCCGACCCCTGCTCTAAACACACTCAGAACTTTTAAAGGTTTAAGAAAAGTTTTGTTGAATTAAAAAGTGCACCTATACAGCTGTATTGTGCTTGTTTTGAAACATTAATTAAAACTTTTGTGGCCAAGAAATAATTATTTATTTATTTATTTTTGGTGGTCAGAGATCAATTTAGCAAATTCCTAATTTTAAGCACTGAAGAGTCAGGTGAAATAAAACTAACTGCTATATGATGCTATGAAACAACAACTCATTTGCTCATGCTCACTGAGCAAACTCATACACGACACACACACAAAAGTGAAATCAATGAGGAGGCATGTGGACATAACACAACATCTAAATCAAGTCATTTTAGCATGTCAAAGTCAAATTCATGCATGTAAAATATATTTTCCCAACGACAAAATTGTGGCTATAGTGAAAATGGCGAGTGGCTAGTAATGTTGGAACTCTACTAACCACAGTGGCAGGTGATCAAAAAAGGTAAAATCAAGCCCTGTATATACAGTTAAAACCAGAAGTTTACATACACTCTAAAAGAGGAACATAATTATTTTAAATTTTAAATTATTTAAAAGTTAAATCACACTAAACATTTACTATTTTAGGTTCTTTAGGATTACCTTAATGATTTACATTTGCTAAATGCCAGAATAACGAGAGAATTTTTTAATTTCTAGACAGTCAGAAGTTTACACACATTTCCTTGTTTTTTTTTAGCTTTGCTTTTAAACTGTGTAACTTTGGTCAAATGTTTTGGGTCTCCTTCCACGAGCTTCGCACAATAGTTTGCAGAAATTTTGGCCCATTCCTCCTTACAGAATTGCTGTAACTGAGTCAGATTTGTAGGCTGTCTTGCTCACACAAGCTTTTTCAACTCTGTCCACATATTCTCTATAGGATTGAGCTCAGTGCTTTGTGATGGCCACTCCAGAACATTCACTCTGCTGTCCTTAAAGCACTTATTTGGCAGTGTGCTTAGGGTCATGGTCTGTTTGGAAGAGCCATTTGTGGCCAAGTTGTAATCTCCTGGCGGATGTCTTGAGATGTTGCTTCAGTATTTCTACATAATGTTCTTCTTCATGATGCCATCTATGCTGTGAAGTGGACCAGTCCCTCCTGCAGCAAAACAGCCCCACAACATGATGCTGCCGCCTCCATACTGCACAGTAGGGTTGGTGTTTCTAGGCTTGTGCGCTTTCCCCTTTGTCCTTCAAATGTAACACTGCTCATTATGGCCAAACAGTTCAATCTTAGCTCCATCAGAGCACAGGACATGTCTCCAAACATGAGTCTTTTCCCAGTGTCATTCAGCAGATTGTAATCTGGCTTTGTTGTTGATTCTGGCTTGTTGATTTTCCCATGTTGTCACACAAGGAAGCAGTGTGTTTGAGCTTTTCCTTCAACACTATTCTACAGTTGTGCCTCACATTAACTCAAATGTCGTCAATTAGCCAATCAGAAACGTCCAAAACCTTGACATCATCATCTGAGCTTTTCCAGAGGCAGAATAATCTTATTGTGTGTAAACTTGACCTTTAAGAAAAGTTATAACAATTTCTCAAACAATATCTCTCTCATTATTCTGTTATTAAGCACAACAGAAACACATTTGATGATCCTGACTTACCTAAAAGAGGAAAAAGTCTAGTCACATTAACATCTGACTTTTATTAATGGTTATGTGCCTCTTAGAATAAACTTCTGGTTGCAAATATATATATATATGTGTGTGTGTGTGTGTGTGTGTGTATACATCTAAACCTCTTACAGATCTCTCTTTTTCAATAGTATTTTCTACAGGATGCTTTACAGTAATATATGTGTGCAGATACATTAGATTACTCAGTAGCAAAGACAAAACTCAAGAAGTAATCTTACAAAAAAAACTGAATCTCACAGTCCAGAAATGACTATACACTAATTTATGTTTGCAAAAAATATTAAATAAATGTGTCCTTGTGTGTGTGTGTGTGTGTGTGTGTGTGTGTGTGTGTGTGTGTTTGTGTGTGTGTGTGTGTGTGTGTGTGTGCATCCATGATCACCTTCATCAAACGGTAAGGGCAGGTAGGTCAACACACCGCCAGTCCACCAGTGTGTGTAGCTGGAAAACACAACCAAGATCAAAATGAAAAGGTGTCGCTGCGCTACTGATATTTATCATTTAAAGACGATATGAACCCTTCTGCTAAATTACAGAAGATTTATTCACGCAATATTAAATGTAAAATAAAGTTATAAACTCCTAGTG
>NC_141040.1:57520000-57590000 GCF_052040795.2 Danio rerio | reverse complement strand
TTTGTTATCATTTTGTTATGTTGCAAACTTTTGTGCTCAACAAGTAACGTTATTGATGATAATACAGTCACTTACTGCACTGACCATAGAGCAAAAGAGCACCAACTCACACAAAATTCTAAGCTTATGCTAGCAAATAGTGTACACTCACCGGCCACTTTATTAGGTACACCTGCTTGTCAACGCAAATTTCTAACCAGCCAATCACATGGCAGCAGCTCAATGCATTTAGGCATGTAGACATGGTCAAGACGATCTGCTGCAGTTCAAAGCGAGCATTAGAATGGGGAAGAAAGGGGTTTTAAGAGACTTTGAACATGGCATGGTTGTTGCTGCCAGACGGGCTGCTCTGAGTATTTCAGAAACTGCTGATCTACTGGGATTTTCACGCACAACCATCTCTAGGCTTTACAGAGAATGCTCCGACAAAGAGGAAATATCCAGTGAGCAACAGTTCTGTGGGCGCAAATGCCTTGTTGATGCCAGAGGTCAGAGGAGAATGGCCAGACTGGTTCCAGCTGATAGAAAGGCAACAGTAACTCAAATAAGCACTCGCTACAACCGAGCTCTGCAGAAGAGCATCTCTGAACACACAACACGTCCAACCTTGAGACGGATGGGCTACAGCAGCAGAAGAGCACACCGGGTGCCGCTCCTGTCAGCTAAGAACAGGAAACTGAGGCTACAATTCACACAGACTCACCAAAACTGGACAATAGAAGACTGGAGAAACGTTGCCTGCTCTGATGAGTCTCCATTTCTGCTCACACATTCGGATGCTCGGGTCAGAATTTGGCCTCAACATCATGAAAGCATGGATCCATCCTGTCTTGTATCAGTGGTTCAGGCTGGTGGTGGTGGTGTAATGGTGTGGGGGAGATTTTCTTGTCACACTTTGGGTTCATTAGTACCAATCGAGCATGGTGTCAACGCCACAGCCTACCTGAGTATTGCTGCTGACCATGTCCATCCCTTTATGAGCACAGTGTCTCCATCTTCTGATGGCTACTTCCAGCAGGATAACGCACCATGTCATAAAGCTCAATCATCTCAGACTGGTTTCTTGAACATGACAATGAGTTCACTGTACTCAAATGGCCTCCACAGTCACCAGAGCTCAATCCAATAGAGCAGCTTTGGTATGTGGTGGAACGGGAGATTGGCATCATGGATGTGCAGCCGACAAATCTGCAGCAACTGTGTGATGCTATCATGTCAATATGGAGCAAAATCTCTGAGGGATTATTTCCAGTATCTTGTTGAATCCCAGACACGAAGGATTAAGGCAGTTCTGAAGGTAAAGGGTGTCCAACAGGATACTAGTAAGGTGTACCTAATAAAGTGGCCGGTGAGCGTATTTAAAAAAAAAAAAAAACAGTTACCGTCCCACTCACACAAGCCACCAAGTGACATGCGCAACACTGAGGCCAGCAAGCAAACTGTGTGTGTTACCTGTGTCTGTGGTGCGGCAGGGTCATCGTGTTACTGTGGTGCAGGTAGAAGTCTGTCGGCAGCTCCCACAGGTGTGGTTTTGTCTCTGATGGCTGGAAGACCTGCAGGAACAGGTTTATAGCGTCCTGACGGTCTGCATCTGAGACACACACACACACACACACACACATTATATTACATTACTTTACATGTTGCATGCATTATTTTACAGATACTGTACATTATATTGGAATACACGACCTGTTGTTTTACTGATGGTATAATGAATATACAGTTGGAGTCAGAATAAATAGCCCCCTTTTATTTATTTATTTTTTTAATATTTCCCAAATGATGTTGAACAGATTCAGGAAATGTTCACAGTATGTCTGATAATATTTTTTCTTCTGAATAAAGTCTTATTTGTTTGATTTCGGCTAGAATAAAAGCAGTTTTTAATTTTTTTAATCACCATTTTAATGTCGATATTATTAGCCCCTTTAAGTTATTTTTTTGAAAGTCCACAGAACAAACCATCATTATACAATAACTTGCCTAATTACCCTAACCTGCCTAGTCAACCTAATTAACCTAGTGAAGCCTTTAAATGTCACTGTAAGCATTTCTTCCAGTGTTGTTTACCAATATTGTCTGAATTGATGGAAGTGTGAATGTTGTGAATGCATTACACCAGCGGTTCCCAACAAGGCGGTCCCGGCCCACAAGGAGGCCTCAGCAAGCTCTGTGGGGGGGTCCGTTGTATTTAAAAAAACAATTAGCAGTGGACAATTAGTAGAACGATCATGTTGCCTTAGTTCATTTTATCACCTGGCAGACCACAAAAATTGACAAATGTGTAATTCGTCCTCCACAAAAAAAAAAAAGAAAAAAAAAGGCCGACAATGTACAGTTGCCTCGAACCGGGCCAAAGCACCCTTGTCCCCCCTCCCGTTTCCCCTGACGGCCAGCAATCACATTACATTCAGGCCTGGGCACACTTACATCATGGACATTCAGAGCACTCACACTTCACAAACGATCCGGGAAACGGGTCTGGGCATGGTCCAGATAGCATAGTGTGAGTAGGCCCTAAAAAACTACGGCAGTTTGCTTTCACTGAACAGTAAGGGCCTACTCACACTATGCTATCCATACCCTGCCCAGACCCGTTTCCCGGATTGTTTGAGAAGTGTGAGTGCGCTAAATCGGGCTCAGGCATGGTTCACTTGGGCTTTGGTGCGGTATGCTTGTGTGTGAGTGCAAAACGCGCCAAAGCCCGAAACTGAAAGATGTGACTGTTAAGAGACTGTTTCATATGGATTTATTATTTATGTATTTACTTAACTATTTATTTACTTATCTATTTATTTATTTAATTATTGATTTAATTAACTGTTTATTTATTTATTTAACTCTATTTATTTAATTAACTATTTTTTATTTAACTATTTATTTATTAATCTATTTATTTACTTAACTATTTATTTATTTATTCATTTAATTATTTATTTATTTACCTATTTATTTCTTTAATAAACTCTTTCATGCAATTATTTATTTATTTAACTACTTAATTATTTACTTAACTATTTCTTCATTTAATTATTTATTTAACTTTTCATTTATTTACTTTACAATTTTTTATGTAACTATTTATTTAATTAACTTTTTTAAATTATATATTTATGTATTAAACTATTAAATAATTTATTTATTTAAATTTTATTTAACAATACATTTTATTTAACTATAAATTAATTAATTATTTGAATCATTTATCTATTTAACTATTCATATATTTAACTATTAACTTTTTAACTATTTAACTTCTTTATTTAACTGTTAATTCATCATTTAATTAATTTAACTATTTATTCATTCATTTGTTCATTTTTTAAAACTTTCCTTTTATATAGTTGCTAAATCTCAGACTGATATTAAAATAGTCTTGATTTTCTGTAATTTGAGTCAGAATTTGAGCGGGCGCTTGAGATTCTCCAGTCGAATCCAGCATTTAATGTTTGAAGATAAAATTACAGATCATTAGACTTAAAGAAGAGCTGAGAGATGAGCTACAAATATAACAGACAATCTGAAAAAAAAAAAAGAGGACAAACGAGGAGACGGAGACTGAAGAGCATCTAAAAACCTTTCTGCATCAATATGAGTGAAGGAGAGAAGACGAGTATTCAAATTAAACACACACACACACACACACACACACACACACACACACACACACACACACACACACACACACACACACACACACACACACACACACACACACACTTTTAATAACTAATTTGTAAATACTGATTTCTTTTCTCTTTGTCATGATGACAGCACATCATATTAGACTAAATATTCTTCAAGACACTAGTGTTCGGCTTAAAGAGACGTTAAAAGGATTCACTAGGTTAATTAGGGTAAAGTTAGGGTAATTAGGCAAGTCACTGTATATCATTGGTCTATTCTGGAGACAATTCAAACTAATTTTGCTTATTACTTTTTCGGCTGCACATCCATGATGCCAATCTCCCGTTCCACCACATCCCAAAGCTGCTCAATTGGATTGAGCTCTGGTGACTGTGGAGGCCATTTGAGTACAGTGAACTCATTGTCATGTTCAAGAAACCAGTCTGAGATGATTGAGCTTTATGACATGCTGCGTTATCCTGCTGGAAGTAGCCATCAGAAGATGGAGACACTGTGCTCATAAAGGGATGGACATGGTCAGCAGCAATACTCAGGTAGGCTGTGGCGTTGATGCTCAATTGGTACTAATGAACCCAAAGAAAATCTCCCGCACACCATTACACCACCACCACCAGCCTGAACCACTGATACAAGGCAGGATGATCCATGCTTTCATGTTGTTGATGAAAATTCTGACCCGAGCATCTGAATGTGTCAGCAGAAATGGAGACTCATCAGAGCAGGCAACGCTTCTCCAATCCTCTATTGTGCAGTTTTGGTGAGTCTGTGTGAATTGTAGCCTCAGTTTCCTGTTCTTAGCTGACAGGAGCGGCACCCGGTGTGCTCTTCTGCTGCTGTAGCCCATCCGCCTCAAGGTTGGACGTGTTGTGTGTTCAGAGATGCTCTTCTGCAGAGCTCGGTTGTAACGAGTGCTTATTTGAGTTACTGTTGCCTTTCTATCAGCTGGAACCAGTCTGGCCATTCTCCTCTGACCTCTGGCATCAACAAGGCATTTGCGCCCACAGAACTGCCGCTCACTGGATATTTCCTCTTTGTCGGAGCATTCTCTGTAAAGCCTAGAGATGGTTGTGCATGAAAATCCCAGTAGTTCAGCAGTTTCTGAAATACTCAGAGCAGCCCGTCTGGCACCAACAACCATGCCACGTTCAAAGTCTCTTAAATCCCCTTTCTTCCCCATTCTGATGCTCGCTTTGAACTGCAGTAGATCCTCTTGACTATGTCTACATGCCTAAATGCATTGAGCTGCTGCCATGTGATTGACTAATCAGAAGTTTGCATTAATGAGCAGTTGGACAGGTGTACCTAATAAAGTGGCCGGTGAGTGTATGTACAAGTATTAAGTAAATATATATTAGTTATATTAATTATAGTGTTATATTAATATTAGTATTTTTATTTAAACATCATCTTTCTGTTTTTAAAGATGTCCGGTGGTCAAGCATGCACCAAAATACATTGTCTATATATATAAATATATATATATATATATATATATAAATATGACTAAAGGAAGTGGGCATGTGTCTGCCATCATGTTTTCCCTAATAGTCTATGATTTGTCAGTGATTTCTTTGAGCCTAAATCATGTCGCCGTGTCCTTAATTCACACAGACAAGTCAAAGGCAGGAGCTAGACGTCTCATTAACATCTATTCAGTCTGAAAATGACATGCAGAGAACAGGTGAAGATGTGCAGGTTATGATGACACAATAATCCGCATCACACAGCTAATCAATAACACATGCAGTGCTTCAGTGCGTGTAGCTGTAACAGTAAAAAAAAAAACACCTGGTTAACAGCATGCTTTATTGTGTCTTCAACTGGTGATTTCTGGGTGTTTTAAAGGGGTGGTCCACTACAATATCATATGTTAAACTGTAGTCAATGTGAAATGTAGCTGTGTGAACATAAACAGCATCTCTGAATGTAAGATGCTCAAAGTTCAATGAAAAGGGGAGACATTAGCTTTTACAGAGTTAGCTTAGCAAAGTCTACAGCGAACAAAGTTTGGGGACTACAACAACAACAAAAAAAACATATGAAGGGGAGTGGCCAGAGGCGATGTAATGCTATGGCAGAGAAAGCTAAAACGCTGCTATTTCCTCAGAGCTTCTTCTGTTTCTGTATTTGGCTTCTAAACGACACAAAAAATAAGGATGTTCCAGAAGATTACAATAAAGATATAGCTCTAGCGGGCAAAGCAGTGGCGCAGTAGGTAGTGCTGTCGCCTCACAGCAAGAAGGTCGCTGGTTCGAGCCTCGGCTCAGTTGGCGTTTCTGTGTGGAGTTTGCATGTTCTCCTTGCATTTGCGTGGGTTTCCTCCGGGTGCTCCGGTTTCCCCCACAGTCCAAACACATGCGGTACAGGTGAATTATAGGCTAAATTGTCCACAGTGAATGTTTGTGTGGATGTTTCCCAGAGATGGGTTGCGGCTGGAAGGGCATCCGCTGCTTAAAAACTTGCTGGATAAGTTGGCGGTCCATTCCTCTGTTGTGACCCTGAATTAATAAAGGGACTAAGCCGACAAGAAAATGAGTAAATGAATGAATGAATCTCTCCCAGTTCAGTGCTGGATTCGGCTGAACTCCTCAAAGAAGTAGCTCAATAGATGATGCTGTGGATTGTGAGCCACAACCTGCAAGTGCACAACTTCATGCACAGTTTCTAGCGTTAATGGTATGTAGGACGTAAACAAGGATGTAAATGTTGTGTATTTGTGTTATTTGTGCTCTGTTTGTGTTTTTTGTTCTCTCTCGCTCTGTTCTCCCATATCTGCTTTCATTATTCTCAGGTTCCGTTCATTGGTCGATTCCGCTGTCAGTCATTTCCTACCCGGTTACGTCACTCTTACATCACATCCAATAAGCAAAGACCACCCGTCATAAAAGCGTGCATCAGACCACTCACTAGCCCATGACTTCTCTTTCTCTGCTTTTTCCGCTTGTTATGTGTTTGTGTTATTGTGTTGCGTTTAGAAAGAACCCCGTCTAACTGTGTATTTTGTTGTTGCCCGTTTCTGTGTGCACTTTATCCATAACTATTTTCTCCGTTTACGTTGTTTATGAGGCTTGCACGAAGCGGACAGGTAAGACGGTCACGTGACATACATTTTGCAACACTTAGGACTACTCTTCTGTATAGTACATCAGGTTAGGGGCGAGCGCCACCCCTTGTACCTTTTGGATAGATAGTTTTCCGAGTCCTAACTGTCTACTCTTCGCGTGTTAATTATTTTGTTTTCACATAGTTAGTTAGCTAGATGCTTCTGGGAAGTTGGATTTAGTTTGGGTTTTGTTCTTTTCATTTCTTTAGTGCTGCCCGCATCCCTTCTGTCAGCTCTTCTGTTTTTTCTCCATCTTTGTATTTGTCTCAGTGTTGTATATATCGTAAATATTATATTTTTGCCTTTCTTACTTTTTCTTTATTTTGGATTAATTTGTAAATCAAGTTCGAATAATGTTTAATGTGGAGATCGGCTAACATTTTTTTTTGTCTTCCTAATTATTATTTCAGACCCATAAATAGAATTACTGCTAGATAGTGGTCTCCTGTATTTTCCCCCTCATGGCTAGGTTAGGTGTGTATCAGCAAACTAATAATAAAGCCTGATAAAGCCCTGACCTTACCGTATAAACAGTGTTCCACCAGATCCTTTATGTCAGAAACTGTAGTTTACTGCTGAACTCATTTATTATGGTAAAATAACACAGAAATGGAAAAATAACAGTTCAATCTCCTCCCGAAGCTCAGACGGTCTGCTTAGAGAAACTGTCAATCACAACTGTCAATCATGATGACACGCCCTGTTTTTATATCATTATTAAACTACTGGCTAAAAACAAACTGTTTACAGAAATTAAGATCTGCACCTATATCAGCATGATATACATACATATATATATATATATATATATATATATATATATATATATATATATATATATACATACATATATATATATATATATATATATATATATATATATATATATATATATATATATATATATATATATATATGTATGTATATGTATATATATTGTGTATGTATATATATATATATATATATATATATATATATATATATATATATATATATATATATTGTGTATGTATATATATATATATATATATATATATATATATATATATATATATATATTGTGTATGTATGTATATATATATATATATATATATATATATATATATATATATATATATATATATATATATATATGTATATATATATATATATATATATATGTATATATATATATATATATAATAAAAATGTATTTTATATATATATATATATTTATATATAGTTTAAATGATTAACGATTAACTATAGTAGGCTAATTTATTTTAAAGTGACATATTATTGTTTTCTTTTTTTATATTTTACAACAAAGTGATTTTAACCAAGTATGATAATATTAAGATCTTGAATTAGTTTATTACACTTAATCCAACAATTAGACGTCTATAATGTTTTCTTTGTGTATGTGGACACATGACTAAAGTCATAAGTGTCTTTAACCCATTAATTTTATTTACATAATTTGAGTTCAGAAACTGCAGAGATGTTAAAATGATCGTAACGATACAATAATAATAATAATAATAATAATAATGACTGAAATGGGAAACCATACTTGTGAAATTCAATAGGTGCGACCATATATGGTTTGCCTAAATTGTGTGTGCCTAAAACGTGTGCTGCGGGCCTGCAGCTGGATATATCTCCTATGCTGACACATGGGCATTTGTAGCTCCGCCCTCTTCTGAAAAGAGCACAATCTCATTTAAATTTAAAGCAACAGTCACCAAAACACCACAATTAGGATCAAAGCCTAAAAGAGTCCTTTTTAAAGAGTTAGAAAACTTTACTAGTGTGGTATGTTGAGCTAAAACTTCACTACACACTCTAAGCACATCAGAGACGCATTTTACATCTTGTAAAAACGGACATAATAGGTCCCCTTAAATCAAAGGAGCCATTCTGCAATCAGCAAACCTCGAATTAGCAATGTTTTAGGGTGAATCAACAGTTCAGTGTTCAGCAAATGATAAGACAACCTTGCTTTCTGGAATACACCCCAGAGCAGACACACACTAATGCTGAAACTGTCCACAGAGGCGTAGCATAATTACAGCAGTTGATTGGAAAGTGGCGCCTTCGTCAATTAACCAAACGACAATAACAGCTACATTAGAGTTCACTCATATCCCAAAATCATAACATTAATTTTATTATGAGAACATGAAGCAATAAACTCAGCGCAGACGACAACATGCGCACACGCGGCTCCCAAGAGCAACCAATGACGCCGGCAACGTACAAAGAGAGTTTTAGGAGAAACTCAACAATGTGACATACAGTGATTAATCCCAAACAAAAACTCACAATCCGCCAATGAGATGCATGACCACCTGGAGACGCTGAAAACACACATGCACTGAAATCAGGTTATTGATAGTGTATTCCTCAAACTGGAGCAAAATAATTAAACAGATTTTTGATACAGTCATCAGCATTATAAAATAAATAACCAAACTGATCGAGTATGCTAGAGGTCACATCTGGATCGACAAACAGAAGCGGGAAAGTAGAGCTGTGAATCATCAGCATAAAAGTGATATGATAAACTGTGTTTCGAATTATATGACTTATATTTACGTAACTTAATATATGCATTTACAGTGCATCTGGAAAGTATTGATAGCGCTTCACTTTTTCCACATCCGTTTATGTTAAATACTTATTCCAAAATGGATTAAATTCATGTATTCACTCAACATTCTCCCATAATGACAATGTGAACAAAGAGCTTTTGAAATTGCTGCAAATTTATTAAAAATAAAAAGCTGATAAATCACATGTGCATCAGTATCCACAGCCTTTGCTCAATACTTGGTTGATGCACATTTGTCAGTGATTACAGCCTCAAGCCACAATCTTGGCACAGCTGTCTTTGGGAATATTCGGCCGTTCCTCTTTGCAGTACCTCTCAAGCTCTATCAGGTTGGATGGGAAGTGACGGTGTGCAGCCATTTTCAGATCTCTCCAGAGATGCTCAATAGGATTTAGGTCTGGGCTCTGGCTGGGCCACTCAAGGACATTCCCCGAGTCATTGTGAAGACACTCCATTGATATTTTGGCGGTGTGCTTTGGGTCATTGTCCTGCTGGAAGATGAAGCGTCGCCCCAGTCTGAGGTCAAGAGCACTCTTGTGCAGGTCTTCATTCAGGATGTCTCTGTACATCGCTGCATTCATCTTTCCCTCTATCCTGACTAGTCTTCCAGTTCCTGCTGCTGAAGAACATCCCCACAGCATGATGCCAACACCACCATGCTTCACTGTAGGGATGCTGTTAGCCTGCTGATGAGCGCTGCCTGCTGTTCTCCAAACGTAACGCCTGGCGTTCACTCCAAACAGTTCAGTTTGAGTCTCATCAGAGCAGAGAGTTTAGTTTCTGATGCTCTGAGAGTCCTTCAGATGCAAACTCCAGGCGGGGAGTGTCTTCCGTCTGGCCGCTCTACCATACAGGCCTGATTGGTGGATTGCTGCACAGATGGTTGTCCTTCTGTAAGGTTCTCCTCTCTCCACAGAAGAATGCTGGAGCTCAGACAGAGTGACCATCAGGTTATTGATCACCTCCCTGACAAAAGCAGGTCGCACACCAGAAGCGCCGCTCGGTGCCGCGACACGGCACGCACATGACCGTTTAAAGTATCACACACCAGACGCGCACATTCAAATGATATTTAACATGAAACTAATCAGATGGCGCTCTGTGGCCCGGCTGAAAAATGAAGCCGTGGCCGGGCGCCGCCGACAGCCGCCGACTTGCGGCGCCGGTGTGTGTATTCTGATAGAAACCTATGTTTACAATTCTAAAATGCATGGCGCTGCGTGGCGCGCTGCGCAGCGCTTCTGGTGTGCGACCTGCTTAAGGCTCTTCTCTCCCGATCACTCAGCTTAGATGTCCGGCCAGCTCTAGGAAGAGTCCTGGTGGTTCAACATCTTCCACTTACAGATGATGGAGGCCGCTGTGCTCAGTGGAACTTTTAGAGCAGCAGAAATGTTTCGGTAACCTTCCCCAGCCATGTGCCTCGAGACAATCCTGCCTCAGAGGTCTACAGACAATTCCTTTGTCTTCATGCTTGGTTTGTGCCCTGGGCCCTCATATAGACAGGTGTAGCCTTTTCAAATAAAATCCATCTGCTGAATTGAGCACAGGTGAACTCCAATGTTGCTGAAACATCTCCAGAATGATCAGTGGAAACAATGTAAACTAGCTCAGTTTAGAGCTTCAATTCAATTCAATTCAGCTTTATTTGTATAGCGCTTTTACAATGTAGATTGTGTCAAAGCAGCTTCACATAAATGGTCATAGTAACTGGAACAGTGTAGTTCAGTTTTAAGTGTTTAAGTTCAGTTCAGTTCAGTTTAGCTCTGTTCAGTGTGATTTAATCATTACTGAGAGTTCAAACACTGAAGAGCAAATTCATCGATGCGTAGCTCTACCAATCCTGAACCATGCGAGGCAGTGGCGACAGCGGAGAGGGAAAAAAAACTTCAGCTGATGGGAGTGAAGAAAAAAAACCTTGAGAGAACCAGACTCAGTTGGGCACGACCATTTTAATTTCTCCGCTGGCCAAAAGTCTTGTGCAGAGCTTCATTCGCCGTAGTTTAAGCTGGAAGATGGCCTCAGCGAAGACTCGTCTGTCCCTGGAGCGTCGCTGGAATCAGACACATGTCCTCCACTCCCCACAACCATCAGCGCAGCAGCAGCTCAGGATATGGCCTGGTCCCGGATATGGAATCCTTGGGTTCATCTTGTCACTGGTCTTGGATCCAATCAGTGACTCCGCATAATCTGAGGACCTCGGGATGACCACGCCAAAGGCTGTGAATACTGATGTACATGTCATTTAACAACTTTTTCATTTTATTAAATTTACAACACTTTCAAAAACTCTTTGTTCACATTGTCATTATGGGGGATTGTGTGTAGAATGTTGAGGAAATCAACCAATTTAATCAATTTCGGAATAGGGCTGTAACATAAAAACATGAGAAAAAAGTGAAGCGACATCAATACTTTCCAGATGCACGGTAGCATATATAATGACAACAGAAGTACACCATAATGTATAAGAACACGGGAATAATAATAATTAACTCTTTAGGACTTTTTAGGACCAAATCACAAAAGGTGGGATGCTATTAATCTCATATGAGCTGGTCAAACAGCGCATTTACTGTATGTGTTGAAATCATCAGTTTTCTGACATGCGTTACTGAAGCGTTGCAGGCAGAGAGAGGATGTTTATCTGCTTTCTGCTCAACTTCAGCAGAAAACCACTCTTTTGAATTATTTGAACTTTACATTCATGATAAATAGACGGATAAACAGAGGACCAGTGATAGCATGCTGGAGATGAAACTACAGTTTTACTATCAAAAGTGCAAACTCACAAACCAGACAATCCTTCTACATCTGAAAGCACCGGCTGATTGTGCAGTCCTGCATAAAGGAATCTATTATACAGAAATATACAAAATGTGAATCACTCATTAAAAGAGCCCCTATTATACATTAAAAAGGATCATATTTTGGTTCTGGGGGTCTCCAACAACAGGCTGATTTGCGTGCAAGGTCAAAAAACACTTTCATTGTCTTGTAATCTGCATTTATTTTTACCTATTTATCCCAGTCTTCTCCTGCGTTCTCGCTCAGTGATTCATTTGTTCCCAAACCCCTCCTTAGCGCAAAGCTAATCTGTGTTGATTGGACTGATGACAGCCTGTTGCGACTGGACTTCAGCATTCAGCATGAGGCAGATGCACGGAATGTATATTACATGCCATGCTGTTCCATTCTATTCAACTCCATTCCAATCTATTCCATTGCAATCTATTCCATTCCATGCTGTTCTATCCCATTCCATTCCAATCCATTCCATTCCATTATAGTCCAATCCATACTGTTCTATTCCATTCCATTCAACTCCACTCCATTCCAATCCATTCCATTATATTTCATTCCATGCTGTTCTATCCCATTCCATTCAACTCCACTCCATTCCACTCCATTCCATTCCAATCCATTATATTCCATTCCATGCTGTTCTATCCTATTCCATTCCATTATAGTCCATTCCATGCTGTTCTATTCCATTCCATTCAACTCCACTCCATTCCAATCCATTTCATTATAGTCCATTCCATGCTGTTCTATTCCATTCCATTCAACTTCACTCCATTCCAATCCATTCCATTATATTCCATTCCATGCTGTTCTATTCCATTCCATTCAACTCCATTCAAATCCATTCCATTATATTCCATTCCATGCTGTTCTATTCCATTCCATTCAACTCCACTCCATTCCATTATATTCCATTCCATGCTGTTCTATTCCATTCCATTCAACTCCAATCCATTCCATTATAGTCCATTCCATGCTGTTCTATCCCATTCCATTCAACTCCACTCCATTCCACTCCATTCCAATCCATTATATTCCATTCCATGCTGTTCTATCCCATTCCATTCAACTCCACTCCATTCCAATCCATTCCATTATATTCCATTCCATGCTGTTCTATCCCATTCCATTCCAATCCATTCCATTCCATTATATTCCATTCCATGCTGTTCTATCCCATTCCATTCCAATCCATTCCATTCCATTTTATTTCATTCCATGCTGTTCTATTCCATTCCATTCAACTCCACTCCATTCCAATCCATTCCATTATAGTCCATTCCATGCTGTTCTATTCCATTCCATTCCAATCCATTATAGTCCATTCCATGCTGTTCTATTCCATTCCATTCCATTCAACTCCACTCCATTCCAATCCATTCCATCATATTCCATTCCATGCTGTTCTATTCCATTCCATTCAACTGCACTCCATTCCAATCTATTCCATTCCAATATATTCCATGTTTTTCTATTCCACTCCATTCAACTCCACTCCATTTCAATCTATTCCATTCCATGCTGTTCTATTCCATTCCATTCAACTCCACTCCATTCCAATCCAATCCAATCCATTCCATTATAGTCCATTCCATGCTGTTCTATTCCATTCCATTCAACTGCACTCCATTCCAATCCATTCTATTATATTCCATGTTTTTCTATTCCACTCCACTCAACTCCACTTCATTTCAATCTATTCCATTCCCTGCTGTTCTATTCCATTCCATTCAACTCCACTCCATTCCATTCCATTATATCCAAGGTTGTTCTCTTCCACTCCATTCCATTCCACTTCCTCTCCACCCAATCCAATAAAGTTAATTCCATTTATATTCCACTCCATTCCAATTTATTCTATTCTAATATATTCTATTCCAATTTAAATTGGCATAAAAATGAATTTAAGTAATTTAATTAGAGTATCTAGTTACTTTACAAACGATAACATCCAACACCAGCTACTGCTCTCCCAATGCCAAAAGCATAGCAAAGCAAAGCACAAATAAAAGAAGCAATCATGTTAGAAAAATCACCATTACAGCAACAACTGTGAAGGAAAATAAACACATAAAATATCAAAAGGCTCCTCCGATTGACAATGCAGTTCAATTGAATTCAGCGTGCAGAATAACAACACACGACGGCATGTGGCGCATGAGCACGTTTCACAGCGTCTGCTTCGGTAAAGCGCATGTGAGATCGGCCGCTTGTGCGGAGAATAAATGTAATAATTGTAATGCACACATCAGCACAAAGGCAGACATGAATAATTGATGAAGCGGAGCATGTGGGTGGAGGAGCAGAGCAGCTCCAGACCATCATTAACTTATGAAACGTGACACATTAACATCGCATTATGTAATTCGCACATTTCTGTGGACGGCCGAGTGCAGAAATGAGGAATAATCTGTGATGATTGAGCTGTAAATGTGAAAAGATATTTTTTTAATTACTGAAATGAGAATCTAGGGTTTAAACCTGCTCCAAAGGCATGAAATATGTGCACGGAATCAAATAGGAGCAATACTCTAACACTTTCAGTCATTTATTATGCATTAACTAAGACTTTTAGCTCAACAAACTACTCATTAGCTGCTTATTAATAGTTTGTGTTGAGTTTATTGGGTATTATTAGTGATGTAGGATGATTTCATACATTATGAGTGATAATAAACAGTTCATATCTTAATAATAAGAAGGTAATAAGCCAGCAGTGAATGGTGTGAATTGTTACTTAAACAAAAGTGTGACACTTTATTTAAACTACCAATTCTCACTATTAACTAGTGGCTCAATACTTGCTTATTATTAAGATATTAAATGTTTATTAGTTCATGTGGCAGGGAAAGTTTCTGAGTGTGAAAGGTGTGACTTTCTCACAGACTTCAACAGTATGTCAAAATCTTGATGCTTCTGTGGGTCTCGTCTATCAAATCTGAGCTTTATTCTGTATTTTCTATTGGATTCGGATCAGGTGAGTGGCTGGGCCATTCTACAGCTTGATTTTCTGTCTCTGAAAGCATCTGAGAGTCTCCTTGGCTGTGTTTTGGATCATTGTCTTGTTGAAATGTCCACCCTGGGTTCATCTTCATCCTCCTGCTGATGTAGATGTTGGACTGAAGCAGCTGATGTTCATTTACACTGAGGAAGGGCAGAGGCTTGCTGAAGAGAGAGTTCAGCTGCTGTCCAGGCTTTCCCTGCCAGAATACACCTTCAATTCTTCATGTGTTCAACCCTTTTTATACTGCTTTATTTCATTTTACTACACATACCTTAACCTGTAAACTAATTAGATTCGTTTTCTTTGTATATATGGATTTCTTTGGTTGTTACCAACATCTGGCGAAAAATTCAAGTGAACAGCACTTTTACATATATGTATTTTGAGAAAAATGGTGACGTGTTCAATACTTAGGCCGTACTCACACTATGTACAGTTGCCTTGAACCAGGCCAAAGCACGCTTGTCCCTCCTCCCATCTTCCCCAATGGTCCGCACTTACAATACATTCGGGCCTGGCCACGCTTAAGGCTGATTTATACTTCTGCGTCAAACGCCGGCGTATGCTACGGCGCAGACGCATAGCCCTTCGCCGTGGCCGTCGGCGTCGCTGACGTGCACCTCTCAAAAAATGTAACTACACGTCGCAACGACGCGTAGCGCAAGCTCTGTGATTGGTCGGCTTGGTAGCGCTGACGAGTCTGGGCGGAACCAAGAGCCGCGCGTGCTGGCAGCGCGCCCAATGGAGCGATTGTTTACAAGTGTGGAGTCCCGTGAAGGAGCTCCGGATGGAAAGATTTGTTTTGTGTTTACCTCATAGTTAAAGTTGTTGCACGTCCGCCGGTTCCTGCCTCAAAATGAGCGAGTTTGAGCCACTTGTACATCCTGGATGTGTTCAGGAAAAGCAAAACAACAGCGAAGAAACTCAACACAGAGGAACATTTACACCTCACTGCCAACTAGCGTTTCAGAAGTGTTAATGCAGACCAACAGAGACAGCAGCAGAAGTATAAATGCACAGCTACAGGCGTTGCATGCGCCGTGAGTTACGCCGGTCACTTGACGCAGAAGTATAAACCAGGCTTTATCGATGCTGCGCTGTTCAGTAAGTGTTCTCGCTCAGCACAGCGGAGATTTCTTTAGTTATATCGTTTAAGTAGTTTGATATGCAGTGACATGCAGTCAAATCTTTCACTGAACAGATCCGCCACTTTTGACGCTTATAAACAGTAATATAGTGCTTGTGCTGCAGGAGTTAAGAAGGCGCAGCTGTGGTGCAGTGAGGTGTTTGCATCTGTAATAAACTACGACAGTTTGCGTTCACTGAACGGTAAGAATGATCAATAAATCCATATCAAACAGTCCCTTAAAGTCTTGTCTCGCTTTCAGTTTCGGGCTTTGGCGCATTTTGCACTCACACACAAGTGAACCATGAGCCCGATTCAGAGCACTCCCACTTCTCAAACGATCCAGGAAATGGGCCTGGGCACGGTTCGGATAGCATAGTGCGAGTACGCCCTTATGTTCCCTGCTGTATAAAGTATGATCTTATTTTACATTGCTAATAGTACACAATAAAACAAACTACTACTTTTTAAAATTATAATTAAGCAGCTAACTATTTATTCAATATAAAAATATAGTATAATAACATAAAAATACTATATAAAACAAACTTTTTTATTAATTACATTTTTAAAATGCGTTTAACATTTTTCATACAGCCTTTCTTGATTCGGTGCTTCACAAATCAATTTTCAACAAAGCAAGAGTGTAACGATTTGCTACACCATGTTAAGTATTTTTGAACAAATACATAAATACAGCAATAAATCAAATAAAATTATTAAATGCAACTGTATTTGTTTTTTATATAATTCATATGTAATTTATAAAATTTATAAATTATATAAATGGCTTTATTTAGATATATACTTTAATAAAAGTAAAAAAAATTAAATGTTTTGATATGACTTAATTTAGAAAATTTGATTTAATAAAAGTTTTTATAATGTACTTTTTTATAGTATATTTTTATTGACTACTTTTCTAATTTAAAATAAATTATCATAACAATTATAACATATTATAATACTTTTTTATATCATTATAAATATTGCATTCTAGTTACAAAATGATGATGATAATAATAATAATAATAATAATAATAATAATAATAACTATTAAATTAGCTGGGCAAAAATAAATTGCATCCAAATTAAGTTTGTTTTGACAACTTAAGTGTGTGTACTGTGCATATTTATATATACATGCATGTATATATAAGAAAATGTTTATTTATATTTAGATATAAAACATATATTCATAAGATACAAATCATAAATACATTTAAATATCGATGTAACAAAAACATTTTGTATAATTTTATGTAAGCATGTGTGCGTATCATATATACATGCATACATATACACACACACACGCACACGCACACACAAGTGTGTATATATCAAGCGGCAACCTCCCGCTCTCCCTCAGGAAGCCAATACGGAAGTAACTAAAACTGCAATTCATCTGAAATTCCGCTAGTCCTGGCCGCTCCTGGCTCCAAAATAGAGAAAATTTCAATTGAGCCCACTGTTAGAATGGCCCACTCATCCGTTTCCTTTATATTAGGTTATATTAAGTTTGCATAATTAAGGGCGTGGCCACTTGAGTGACAGCTAGGTCTCACTGGTCGCCGTCACGTCACCTCAGCTGAATCCTGCAGATTAGCCACTGAACTCGGCATATTTATCATATTTCTGTGTTGTTTTATGTGGTTTTACACAGTCAACTGCCTTTTGGACTTGTTTCCTACAATTATTAGATGGCATGGCATGCTGAGTGCACTTAATTGTGCTCACAAACCATTCACGTGGCCTCCGTTTCCAATCTCGATCCCAGTGCTAACCACTGAGCCACTATGCCACAAGCAAACATACATATTATGTGAAAATATATATTTTTCATTAGATTAACCTTTGCCCAGCACTAGTATTTTATGAATGAAGAATAACTATAAAATATTATTTAAAATATTATATAAAACTAATAATTTCTAATTAATTGAATTATTTTAATTAAATAATTAAAATTTTTAAATGCAGCATTCAGTTCAGATTTACCCAAAACACATGCAAGTTTGTTACAAAGTGTGCTGCACCATGATGAATGAATGATGTAGTGTTAAAGTGGTGTTGGTTTGCGCACCTGAGAAGGCATTGCTATAGTAACGGGAGAGCGTCTGCATGATGTCTTTGGAGTGCTGCGTCCAGGGCGCGATCTTACGGTACGTCTTCACTCGATGAACCAGCTGAGAGCCTCCATACTGCAGAGACAGAGTGTCTCCATGATCCTCATACAGCTCCTCAAACAACCTGCACACGCACAAAAGCACAGATTAATTAAACTTTGCTTAGCACTTTGCCTAATGAAAATACAAATAATCTTGGAAGTAAAAATGTGATTTAAACATTGTTTTAAAATACGAAGTTGTAAGGCAAATGTCCAAATAAGCCAATTTAATAAAACAATAATAATAATAATAATACAAATAATTAAAAACAATAATAGAAACAACAACAATTAAAATATTAAGTACAATAATAATAATAATAATAATAATAATAATAAAAATAATAATAAACAATAATAATAATTAAAAAAAATAATAATATTGATAAAAATAATTATAATGATGAGACAAATTATAATAATAATAAATAATAATAACAATGGCAAAATAATAATAATAATAATAATAATAACAATAACAATAAATAATAATAATAATAATAATAATAACTACAACAACAACAATAATAATAACAATAATAATAAAAGCAATAATAATACTACTACTTTTAATTACAATAAAAAAAAAAAAATAACAAAAAATAATAATAACAATAACAACAACAACAATAATAAGAACAACAATAATAACAATAATATTAATAACAATATTGATAATAATTACAATAATAATAATGATTATGATAATAATCAACAACAATAATAATAAACAACAACAACAATAATAATAATAATTACAACAATAATTATAATAACAATATTATTATTAATAATAATTATAATGATGATAATAACTACAACAATAATAATAATAATAATAATAATAATTGCAACAGCAATAACAATAATAATAATTACAACAATAATAATTACAACAACATCAACAACAACAATAGCAATAATAATAATAATTATTATTATTATAATAATTACAACAATAATAATAATAGCAACAACAACAACAACAGCAATAATAATACTAATAATAATAGCAACAACAACAACAACAATAATAATAATATTATAATAATAATAATAATAATAATAATAATAATAACAACAACAACAACAACAACAACAACAGCAATAATAATAGTAATAAATGAATAAGTGTTTCTGCTGTACCTCACGCAGTCGGTGTCAAACTGGAGTTTGGGTTTGTCTATCATACCGAGAGCGTAGAGCTGATACGCCAGAGCACATTTACCAACCATGAACTGAGCCGTGTTCGTTCGGTCTAGACAGTCCACACAGTTCGTCCTTAAAACCCCCGTCTGAGAAGAAAAACAGCAGAAATTATTATTCCAGGGAATCTGCAGGTTTCTTAAGACTTTAGGACATTTTTAACATCACACAGAATGAGATTTCAGACCAATTTTATAGATTCAGAATTTCAAAAAAAAAAAGCAAACAACACGAGCATCAAAACATGACTATAATCAGGGTTCTCACACTTGAACAGCAGATTCAAGGACTTTTAAAAAAGTAGTATTAATTCTAAAGAGCACCTATTTTACCCCTGTTACAAGATGCAAAATAAGTCTTTGGTGTCTCCAGAATGTGTCTGTAAAGTTTCAGCTCTAAATACCCATCAGATCATTTATTATAGCCTTCAGAATCTGCCCAATATGGTGTCTGAGTACAGGGTAGCTGTTTCTGTAGCCTGTGGCTTTAAATGCAAATGAGCGGGTTCTCCCTGCCCACTGTTCCCACATGCATGTCTGCTTCTCCTGCGTTACGTCAGATAAACAGCAGTCAGTGACAGAGAAAGTACAAAGTCAAAAATACCAAGGAGGTTTGTTTCATATATTTGTGGTGGAGTTTATTCAAGCCTTTCTGAAATGATGAGTCTCACACAAGTGGTTAAGTATTACATAGTGATTTTACTGTCTTTATTACAAACATGATCTGTTTTAAAAACGCTTTAAACTTATAAAAAAACACAGAGAATTGGAACAAATATTTTAATCCCAGTTTATTTGCACAAATAATGTTCTGTGGACATGTGCATACATGTTATTATAGAAACATGGTGCCTGCCAATCAGTTTTGTCGGAAGGGAAAACCACTTTCCCACGTCACATTGTGGTGGGCCTCAAAATCACTAGCATTTGTGTCCTATTTTAGCATCAGGAAAGTGTACAGTGTAGTGTTGGTGTACCTGTAAGCGTCCATTAGGTGTGACGGTTCCTCCAAGATCTCCCCACCTAAACAACACAGACAGATTTTATATGGTCAGCTCATACAAACACAGGTCTTTATAGCAACATTAGAAATAATAAAGACAGGTCTTTATATACACAGCAACCTCTAGTCCACTAGGAATGGTTATCATTCAAAACTGTTCAATAAAATGGCAATATTTAAACTTTGATAACTAAATTATACTTTCCGATACCTAAATGATACTTTCTGATGCCTAAATGATACTTTCCTGATATCTAAATGATACTTTCCGATACCTAAATGATACTTTCCGATACCTAAATGATACTTTCCGATACCTTAATGATACTTTCCGATACCTAAATGATACTTTCTGATGCCTAAATGATACTTTCTGATGCCTAAATGATACTTTCTGATGCCTAAATGATACTTTCCGATACCTAAATGATACTTTCCGATACCTAAATGATACTTTCTGATGCCTAAATGATACTTTCCGATACCTAAATGATACTTTCCGATACCTAAATGATGATACTTTCCGATACCTAAATGATGATACTTTCCGATACTTTCCGGTACCTAAATGATGATACTTTCCGATACCTAAATGATGATACTTTCCGATACCTAAATGATACTTTCCGATACCTAAATGATACTTTCCGATACCTAAAGGATACTTTCTGATACCTAAATGATACTTTCCGATACCTAAATGATACTATCCAATACCTAAATGATACTTTTCGATACCTAAATGATACTTTCTGATGCCTAAATGATACTTTCCTGATACCTAAATGACACTTTCCGATACCTAAATGATACTTTCTGATGCCTAAATGATACTATCCAATACCTAAATGATACTTTTCGATACCTAAATGATACTTTCTGATGCCTAAATGATACTTTCCGATACCTAAAGGATACTTTCTGATACCTAAATGATACTTTCCGATACCTAAATGATACTATCCAATACCTAAATGATACTTTTCGATACCTAAATGATACTTTCTGATGCCTAAATGATACTTTCCTGATATCTAAATGATACTTTCTGATGCCTAAATGATACTTTCCGATACCTAAATGATACTTTCCGATACCTAAATGATGATACTTTCCGATACCTAAATGATGATACTTTCCGATACTTTCCGGTACCTAAATGATGATACTTTCCGATACCTAAATGATGATACTTTCCGATACCTAAATGATACTTTCCGATACCTAAATGATACTTTCCGATACCTAAAGGATACTTTCTGATACCTAAATGATACTTTCCGATACCTAAATGATACTATCCAATACCTAAATGATACTTTTCGATACCTAAATGATACTTTCTGATGCCTAAATGATACTTTCCTGATACCTAAATGACACTTTCCGATACCTAAATGATACTTTGATACTCTAACGATACTCTACAATACCTTATGATACTTCCACTTCCGCCAAAATATAGCTAATGACATTGAGTGAATGCTTTAGGCACGTACTACACCATCAACAAATAGATTTGCTTCTAATCATCTAAATCACGGCGCCAGCACATTCAGAAATAGCAGTTTGTTTGCAAAAGCTGCTAAACGCCACCTGCCTTTGACAGCAAAAGCCACTATATTCCGAGAAGCAATCAGAAGCATGTATCGAATCATATGTGTTCAATGTAGCAGTGCACTGACACGCCGGCTTTATGAGGAGACTGTTTCATTCTGCTTTCCATTTCGATTTTAAAAGACGGAGTTTTATGAAATAGATGAGCCTGTCCGACTGTCAGTGAATGGCAAATGAAAACGTCTCTCACCTCAAAACTCTGAGCATTATAATAAAAAGAAAACACACTGTACAGTCGGGAGTGCAGCATGCATTCAGAACTTGTTTTTGAACAGCGATACAACTGAGGATTGCGGTTCTTTTATCCCACGTGGATGATGTGAAGATAAACAAGAAACCAAGACTGATTTTGACCCAAAAAATTGACCTTGTTAAAAACCAAAGAATTGCCTAAAGTAAAATCTTTAAAAGAGGTATTTCATTTACCAGCTAATAACCTTATCATTACATATAAAATGAAACTTCTGAACCTAATCAGACGAGCCTGATAAAAAATTATTAGCCCCTGTTTATTTTTTCCCAAAGTTCTGTTTAACAAAGAGCAGATTTCTTCAGCACATATCTAATCATAATAGTTTTAATAATTCATCTCTAATGACTGATTTATTTTCTCTTTGTCATGATGACAGTAAATAATATTAGGCTAGATATTCTTCAAGACACTTCTATACAGCTTAAAGTGACTTTTAAAGGCTTAACTAGGTTAATTAGGGTAACTAGGCAGGTTAGGGTAATTAAGCAAGTTATTGTGTAATGATGGTTTGTTCTGTAGACTATCGAAACACAATAAGGGGGCTAATAATTTTCACCTTAAAATGGTGTTTAAGAAATTAAAAACAGCTTTAATTCTAGCTGAAATAAAACAAATAAGACTTTCTCCAGAAGAAAAAATATTATCAGACATACTGTGAAAATGCCCCTGCTCATCATCTGAGAAATATATATATATTTATAAAAAAAAAAAATTTAAATGGGGGCGAATAATTCTGACTTCAATTGTATATATAATTGTATATATAAATACACAAAAAAATGCTATATATATATATATATATATATATATATATATATATATATATATATATATATATATATATATATATATATATATATATATATTAATTAAATGTATTTATATAATGTCCACCTTGCTCAAAAGTTCAGCTCAGAACAGCCAAAAATGAATCACTCTTCAGCACGTGGATCAACAATAAGTGCAGGAAAACAAGAAAAGTGCTGCCATTTACTTGAGCGGTGACTCAGACAGGAGGTCAGCAGCTTCAGAAAGATAGAAATAGAGAGTTTTGGACACATCTGGACTCACAGGGTTTTCATCTATGAGGAACGCAGACCACTTATTTCGGGGAAGTTTTTCTGAATGGAGGATCGAATGAGGGAGGATATAATAACATAATGAAAGTGTTTTGACCTTGTTTACGTTACAAGAACTAATCAGAAGTTTAAATTACAACATTAAAACTTTAATTAAAATAAAAAAATACATTTATTAATTAAAGCAATCTGGAAAGAGTTATTATAGTTAACCAACACTTTCATACCTAAATGATATTTTTTTTGATACCTAAATGACACTTTACTGATACTTAAATGTTACAATTTCGATATTTAAATGATATATTTTTGATACCTAAATGACACTTTTCCAATACCTAAATGTTACAATTTCGGTACCAAAGTGATACTCTTTCAATGCCTAAATGATACTGTTTTGATCCTTAAAGGATACATTTTCGACACCTAAATGACACTGTACTGATACCTAAACAATACTTTTAGATACTTAAATGATACATTTTTGATACTGATATATTTTGATAAGTAAATGATATTTTTCCAATACTTAAATGATACATTTTCGATACCTAAATGATACTCTTTCAATACCTAAATTATAATTTTTTTATACTTAAATGATATTCTTTCGATACCTAAATGACATATTTTCGATACCTAAATGGTACTTTTCCAATACCTAAATCAGGGGTCTCAAACTCGCGGACCGCGGGCCATTTGCAGCCCTCAGTGCAATATTTTGTGGCCCGCGCCGACCGCTGTACTCTGACAGAATCAGCGGAGCGGGGAGAGAGAGCGCTACCCGATCCGCTGATTCTATCCGTACACAGCGCGCTTGTCACTCAATGCGCGTTGTCGCGCGCGTTCTGATCAGCTGTGTTGTCGCGCGCATACTCAAGAGCGGTGTTATCGCGCGCCTACTGAAGGGCGGGACCGAGGGTGTGTCGCGTCGCGGGGGCACTTTTGATCATTTTGGAAGGGCACTTTCTATGCAAGACTAAAAAGGGCATGTGCTCTGCACAGGTTGAGCCCTATGTGTGCACATGCCTGCCCTGCATCTTATATATATTATCAGCCTGATCTCACGAGAAAACGTAAGTATTTAACGTTTTGCCAGTTTAGTGGCTAATTGTACAAATTCGTACGAGTTCTGTCGTACGAAATGGTACGATTTTTAAAAGGAAGCGTGGCACCTGACCCCACCCCTAACGCCAACCGTCATTGGGGGATAAGCAAATCGTACTAAATTGTACGAATTAGATTGTACGAATTCATACAAATTAGCCACTAAATGAAAAAGTTACGAATTGCCGTGCGATTGTGTTGATATTATAGGTAGATACAAACTGGTACAGACTGATGTGACTGGAGTGGGGTGGGGGTGTTTTATTTATACATATATACGCCTTTTTTTAGGTGAGGGAATGGAAGTTTTGAGTGAGTTCCCCCACTTTTTTCCCTAGGACTTCAATAAGTCAAAGTACAGGTCTAGACTTAATGATGATCATCTTCAAGCCATACTGAGGGTCTCAACTGCTTCCGCTCTAAAGCCAAATGTGGTTCAGATTTGTGAGAAGAAGCGCTGTCAAGTCTCTGGCAGCAAGAAGTAGGCAAAAGATGCCATGTTCAGAAGAACTGTTCATAATCTTCACTCAATGTTCAATTAATGTTCAGGACACTTCATGTTCAGAAGAAATAATTAAAACTGTTAATAATGACATTTGAGGACTTTTTTTTGTGAAATCCCTTATGCGGCCCAGCCTCACCCAGACTTTGCCTCCTGCGGCCCCCAGGTAAATTGAGTTCAAGACCCCTGACCTAAATGATACATTTTTGATCCTTAAATGGAACTCTTTCGATAAATAAATGAGACTTTTTACGATACCTAAATGACACTACTGTTACCCAAATGATACTTTTTCGATACTTAAATGATACATTTTGATACCTAAATGATACCTTTCCGATACCTTAATGATTCTTTTTTCCCAATACATTTTTAATACCTAATTAATACATTTTCGATACCTAAATGATGCATTTTCAATCCTTAAATGATACTCTTTCGATACCTTTCTGACATTTTTTCAATACCTATTTGATACACTTTCCATACTTAAATGTCACATTACCGATACCTAACTGATACTCTTTCGATACTTAAATGATACTTTTTCGAAACTAAAACAATACATTTTTGATACTTAAATGATACATTTTGATAACTACATGATACATTTTCGCTATCTAAATGATACTTTTCCGATGCCTAAACGATATATTTTCGATACGTAAATGATACTCTTTCGATACCTAAAAGATACTTTTCTGATACTTAAATGATACTTTTTTCAATACTACTTTTTCCAGTTTTGATACCTAAATGACACTATTCCAATACCTAAATGGACACCTACATCACACTTTTTTGATACATAAATAATACATTTTTGATACCTAAATGATGAGTTTTTTCATTAACTAACATGAAAAAAGATGAATACATTTTGTAATAAATGTATTTTTTCCCTGTTTATGTTGGTAAAACTAAAAGTGTAAAATGTTACCAACAAAACTACACATTTTTTATAAAATAAGAAGACTTTATAACTAAATAAGACTATAAATTTTGAGTTTTGAGCATCATGACCATGCAAAAAAATAATGAAATGAATAATAAATAAATAGTGTATGTGTGCGTGTACCTTTCATCAGGCCGCAGTGAGTGGCAGTAGAAGTCGGGGCGGTTGACGAAGAAGCCAGTCCTCTTCACCACACTTTCGGCGATCATACTGAGCCGATCCAACACATTGCACAGCTTACTGAACACACACAAACAACAGAGCAGAAGAAAGAGGAATAAATACATATACACAGCTTACTGAGCACACAACACGGCACAATAAAGAGGGATTCAGAAATATAAATGAGTCGTTGACTGCAGACTCTATGATCAGATAAGTTGAATCAGTGAGTTGTTAACTGTAGACTCATTATGAACAGATCATTGAATCAGTGAGTCTTTAACTGTACACTTACTATAAAAAGAACATTTGAATCAGAGTCTTTAACTGTAGAATCACTCACTGTGAACAGATCATTTGAATCAGTGAGTCTTTAACTGTAGACTCACTCACTATGAACAGATCATTTGAATCAGTGAGTCTTTAACTGTAGACTCACTCACTATGAACAGATCATTTGAATCAGTGAGTCATTAACTGTACTCTCTATAAACTGATCATTTGAATCGGTGAGTTGTTAACAGTAGACTCACTATGAACAGATTGGCTGAATCAGTGAGTCTTTAACTGTAGACTCACTATGAACAGATCATTTGAATCAGAAAGTCATTAACTGTAGACTCACTCACAATGAACAGATCATTTGAATCAGTAAGACGTTAACTGTAGACTCAATCACTATGAACAGATCATTTGAATCAGTAAGTCATTAACTGTAGACTCACTCACAATGAACAGATCATTTGAATCAGTAAGACGTTAACTGTAGACTCAATCACTATGAACAGATCATTTGAATCAGTAAGTCATTAACTGTAGACTCACTCACAATGAACAGATCATTTGAATCAGTAAGACGTTAACTGTAGACTCAATCACTATGAATAGATCATTTGAATCAGTGATTCATTAACTGCAGACTCACTATGAACAAATCATTTGAATCAGTGAGTCATTAACTGTAAACTCACTATGAACAGGTCATTTGAATCAGTGAGTCATTAACATTACTCTCTATAAATCGAAAATTTGAATCGGTGAGTTGTTAACGGTAGACTCACTATGAACAGATTGATTGAATCAGTGAGTCACTAATTGTAGACTCACTATAAACAGATCATTTGAATCAGTAAGTCATTAACTGTAGGCTCACTCACTATAAACAGATCATTTGAATCGGTGATTCCTTAACTGTAGACTCTCTATGAACAGATCATTTGAATCCATGAGTCTTTAACTGTTGACTCACTATGAACAGATTATTTGAATCAGCGATTCATTAGGTGTAGACTCTCAGTGAATAGATCATTTGAACCCATGAGTCGTTAACTATTGACTCACTATGAACTGATCATTTGAATCAGTGATTCTTTAACAGTAGACTCTTCATGAATGGATCATTTGAATCAGGGAGTCGTTAACTGTAGACTCTTAATGAACAGATCATTGAATCAGAGAGTCATTAACTGTGGATTCTCTAAAAACAGGACAATTGAATCAGTGAGTTGTTCACTGTATACTCACTATGAACAGATCATTTGAATCAGTGAGGTGTTTACAGTAGACTATGAACACATTATTTGAATCAATGAGTTGTTAATGGTTAACTCAGTAGGAAAAGACCATTTGAATCAGTGAGTCGTATACTGTAGACTATGAACATATCTGAATTAGTGAGTCATTAACTATTGACTCTCTATGAACAGATTATTTGAATCAGTGAGTTATTAACTGTAGAGTCTCTGTGAACTCTCTATAAAACCGTTAACTATTGATTCTCCATAACCAGATCACTTTTTTTTAAGTAAAAAGCAAATGTTTCCACAAGTAAAAAATACCCTAGTACAGTAGTAGTACAGTAAATTTAGTTAGTGTCCAGCACTGCTGATGATCATGGGCAGTATTATACAGCATTGCGCACCTCTTGGTGTATCTGGCCATGTCCCAGGCGATGTACTCGATGTTGTGCTCCGGCGGGAGAAACTGGTTCAGGTTTGTGATCGCTCGATAAAGCTCCTCGCTCAGGATCTTCTCATGCTTCCTCTTCTCTCGTTTCTGACCAAATCAAAACACCAACACGACCATTACTGCACGTGTTCACAATTAATGCATACAAATTAAACATATACAGCTGAGGTCACAATTACTCGCCCTCCTGGGATTTTTTTCCAATATTTCCCAAATGATGTTGAACAGGTTCAGGAGTTTTTCACAGCATTTCGTCTAATATTTGTTCTTCTGGAGAAAGTGTTTTATTTCTAGAATAAACACAGTTTTTAATTGTTTTAAAGCCATTTTAAGGTCAATATTATTCGCCCCTTAAGCAATATTAGTTTTGGATTGTCTTAAGAATAAACCACTGTTATACAATGACTTGCCTAATTACCCTAACTTTACCCTAATTACCCTAGTTCAGCCTTTAAATGTCACTTTAAGCTGTATAGAAGTGTCTTGAAGAATATCTAGTCTAATATTATTTAATGTCATCATGACAAAGAGAAAATAAATCAGTTATTAGAGATTAATCTGTTATGCCTTCCTTCTGGAAAGCACTTCAGCGGTGATAGCTTTCATTTTTCAGCATGATAATGATCCACTAATAACGGTGAACTCCAATATGGAGAAAGAAAAAGCAGCCGATGAACCACAGACAGTCATGAAATGGCCTCCACAGAGTCCGGATCTGAATATTATTGAGGCTGTATGAGATAAGAAAGATAAGACACTCTGACTGTAATGAAGAACTCTGTAAAGTGCTAAAAGCCTGATGTTACACAGCACAATTTCAGAAAAGGTCAGGACAATTAGTACGAAACAAGGGAAAACACATTCAATAGACTTTAGCTTGAAGAGGAAATGTTGTTCTGTGTTTTTATTAAGGAGACTGATTGATAATACTCTCACCGGCCACTTTGTTGGGTACACCCAGGGCTTAATTTAACCTACGCCAGATCCGGACACTCTGAAATCTGATCTGGCACCTAATTTTACCGATCCCCCTCCTCTCCGGCCTTTGTTCACTTTCACTTTCTTCCGTGACTCCGCAACCCTCTTCACTTTCGTCTGCAACAACCCCCAGTCTTCACTTTCGGCCTTCGTCCGCGACACTCCTCTGCCATCCATGAGCCTAAAGTGTGCCAAGAAAATCTCCCGCACACCATTACACCACCACCACCAGCCTGAACCGCTGATACAAGGCAGGATGATCCATGCTTTCATGTTGTTGAGGCCAAATTCTGACCCGAACATCCGAATGTGTCAGCAGAAATGGAGACTCATCAGAGCAGCAACGTTTCTCCAATCTTCTATTGTCCAGTTTTGGTGAGTCTGTGTGAATTGTAGCCTCAGTTTCCTGTTCTTAGCTGACAGGAGCGGCACCCGGTGTGCTCTTCTGCTGCTGTAGCCCATCCGCCTCAAGGTTGGCCGTGTTGTGTGTTCAGAGATGCTCTTCTGCAGAGCTCGGTTGTAGCGAGTGCTTATTTGAGTTACTGTTGCCTTTCTATCAGCTGGAACCAGTCTGGCCATTCTCCTCTGACCTCTGGCATCAACAAGGCATTTGTGCCCACAGAACTGCCGCTCGCTGGAAATCAGAGCATTCTCTATAAACCCTAGAGATGGTTGTGTGTGAAAATCCCAGTAGATCAGCAGTTTCTGAAATACTCAGAGCAGCTCGTCTGGCAGCAACAACAATGCCACGTTCAAAGTCTCTTAAATCCCCTTTCTTCCCCATTCTGATGCTCGCTTTGACCTGCAGCAGATCATCTTGACCATGTCTACATGCCTAAATGCACTGAGCTGCTGCCATGTGATTGGCTGATTAGACGTTTGTGTTAACGAGCAGTCGGACAGGTGTACCTAATAAAGTGGCCGGTGAGTGTATATTGTGCAAAAGTCTTAGGCCAACAAAGCAGTTATAGTGCTCAGGACATTTTTGCTCAGTATTGTATGTGGTGATTTGGTGGATAAAGGGTTAAAGGATGAATCAGAAACTAAAGCCACAGTATTTATCATTTCTGGAGGGCATCAGATGTGCACTGAAGCACATGCTGTGTGCGGATGCAGACATACCGAGCAAACTCAAACATACTCCTCTATAGGGAATCATGACTAATCCACCATCAAGACAATCTCCATCACACACACACACACACACACACACACACACACACACACACACACACGTGATCAATCCGCCACTATTTGCACATGCTTTTGAGCGAATTTTCTTAGAAATCATTGTGCAGTTGTTTGAGTCCTCCTGCGGGCAACAATAACACACACACACACACACACACACACACACACACACACACACACACACACACACACACACACACTCTCTCTACTGGAGGCCGATGAAACAGACACACACAGAGAGTTTGTGCTGGAGGTCAACACACTCGCAAACACACATGCACAGTGTGTGTTTGAGCGCACACGTGTGATGACCACATGGTCCAGCGCGCTAAATGAGTGTGTGGAGTTAATTGCGCTGCATTCTTAGCATGTAATGTGCTTCATTTGGGTCATTAGACATCTTTTGTCACGCTTTTATGTGGATGGACACACACACACACACACACACACACACTCTAAAACAAAGCCGCAAACACGCATGCACATGTGTTGTAAAGCTGTCAGCTGCAAGTTTGGGTTTAATTCTGCGTATACAGATCTGTTTTTGGCAGCTGGTGTTCACACGGACATCACGTGGCTTGTGTGTGTGTGTGTTTTGGTTTAAAGTGGACTGGTGATTTGGGTCTTTGTTCTGTGGTACCGCGTGATGGTCAACGTGAGTGAGAAGGGAGATTGGGACTGGAGCTTTTACTCAAAAACATCCCTGTGAGAGAGTGTGTGTGTGTGTGTGTGTGTGTGTGTGTGTGTGCTTCTATGTGTGTGCACTTAGACAGGTATTTATAGTACGTACATTAGAGGTTGAAAGGGTTTGTTTTAAGTATTTTTTTAAATAAATTGTCACTTTTTTATCAGTATGGATGCATTAAATTGCAATAAAAGCTTCAATGTTGCATGTGATTTAAAAAAAAGTTGAAGTATTGTGAGGTGGTTGGTGTATGGTCCGTGTACGTTGCGTTCATTCGATTTTTGATCTTAAACGAAATTATAAAAATTAGGAAACGGCCATTTTTCCTTTTTTCATTTGCCCACAAAAAAATTAAATAACTAATTTGTGCTGGATTTTAGTTTTTTGGTTTTAGGTAGGAAAACGGATAAAAGACTTTAAAATTCATTATCCAGATGTAGGCGGTTCTGAAACGCCTCTGATTGGTCAATCAAATCTGAGCTCCTGACGTCGCCCTCAAAATAATAGTCCTCTGCGGATCAGCAGCCAGGCATTTAATTATTATTATTTGATTTTAAAAATAATAAAAACTAAAATAAAATAAAACTAAACAATAAAAAAACACTATAATAATAATTATTATTATTATTACTATTTTATAGGCCTAGCTTGGAAACAATCGTGCAAACCAAATGCTGCTCGAAAATCTTTTGCTCAGCATCAGGTGCATAGCAGCAAATTTGGCGGCGAACTATAACAGTAATGATAAATTGTAATGATAAAGGTCTAATAATACTGCTAATATATATATATATATATATATATATATATATATATATATATATATATATATATATATATATCTATATATATATATATATCTATATATATATCTATATATATATATATATATATATATATCTATATATCTATCTATATATATATATCTATATATCTATCTATATATTTATATATATATATATATATATATATATATATATATATATATATATATATATATATATATATATATATATATATATATATATATATATATATATCCTACCCTAAACCATATATATATATATATATATATATATATATATATATATATATATATATATATATATATATATATTAGCAGTATTATTAGACATTTATCATTACAATTTATCATTACTGTTATATACATATACATATAATCAGTTATTTATATATCCTACCCTAAACCAAATATATATATATATATATATATATATATATATATATATATATATATATATATATATATATATATATATATATATATATATATATATATATATATATATATATATTTGGTTTAGGGTAGGATATATATATATAGCATCAGGTGCATAGCAGCAAATTTGGCGGCGAACTATAACAGTAATGATAAATTGTAATGATAAAGGTCTAATAATACTGCTAATATATATATATATATATATATATATATATATATATATATATATATATATATATATATATATATATATATATCTATATATATATATATATATATATCTATATATCTATCTATATATATATATCTATATATCTATCTATATATTTATATATATATATATATAAAAATATATATATCCTACCCTAAACCATATATATATATATATATATATATATATATATATATATATATATAGATAGATAGATATATTTATATAAATATATATATATATATATATATAAATATATCTATCTATCTCTATATATATATATATATATATATATATATATATATATATATATATATATATATATATATATATATATATATACACACATATATATGTGAATATGTATATGTATATATATATATATATATACACACATATACATATTTTATATGTATAGGAATTTTAAAGTCTTTTATCCGTTTTCCTACCCTAAACCAAAAAACGAAAATCGAGCCAAAATCAGTTATTTAATTTTTTTGTGGGCAAATGAAAAAAGGAAAAATGGCTGTTTCCTCGTTTTTTAAATTTTGTTTAAGATTAAAAAATGAATGAACGCAAAGTACACGGACTGTGTATATTTTGGTCATTGGATTTTTATTTCAGAAACTGATATTGAAAACTTAAAAATGAGTTGTTATTTGATTTTCGTTTTAAAATTTAAAAACGAAAATTGAAATTCAATGCGTTTATGATTTTGGTTTTTGAATTTTAAAACAAAAATAGAAAAAATAGCTTTTTTTTTCATGATGAAAAACGAAAAGCAAAACTCAAATAACAAATTTCCAATAACAAAAAATTAAATCACCAAAAAACAAAAACAAATAAAGACTTGTTTTTTTATATTCTGAGAGCAGATAGGCCTTTACTGGGGTAAAATAAATGCTCATGTTATAAAGACATGGCGAGGGGGAATGTAATGTAATGCAGTGCTTCTTGTACAATCTGAGACCCACTTTATATCGTATACCACTCAGCCAATGGAGATCGCTGATTTTTAAAGAAAACTGACCTTAAATGCGCTGATTTTATAATAATACAGTTCACCGGAAGCGCTTAACCCAGGTTACTGACAAATTAAAAGTCCTTTAGCATAGTTCCGCTTATACCCTATAAAGTCAGCTGGATGTGTTTCTACCTCTGTGAATCTCACCTTGACCAGGTTGAGGATGATGATTGGGGACCCAAACCTCTGCATCATCTGGTCAAAGTGTAGAGCAGCGACGTGAGCAAATGGGTCAGCCTGGTCCACTGACAGAAAAACACACAGATCATCACATTAGAGAAACATGCATACTGGTGAACAGATTGGAGTAGTGATGGGCGATGTGACTATGCACAGATAGTGATGTTATGATAACATTGGGGTAAAATATCATGGTATTGTGATTACTGCTCTAAAATATGCTCTTTTTTAATGTCTGGGTAAAAAAAAGCAACTTTTTCCACTCATTAAACACATGGGGCTCTATCACACACGTGGTGCAATAAGGCGCAAGGTGTGTTTGGCCTGGTTTGTTGCTTTTTTCAGACCAGCGCAGCAATAATTTTCCTGTTTTGCGCCACGCTGTTTAAATAGCAAATCCATTGGCACCACTTTGTGGACTCATGTGTGTGCTGGTCTATAAAGGAGGTGTGTTAAGGCGCATTGTTGGAGTTTTGCTATTTCGAGGAATTGAAATAGACCAAAAGCTCTAAAGTCCAGCAGAGAGTGTTAGTTATGAGCCTATGCAGGTCCAAACGCTTACACACTGCTAAATACACACAGGATGATCAGCAACACACAAATATCTTTACAGATTAACACCGTTAAAGGATTAAAATATACAGAAATGATGATTTTCTACATCAATATAAACAGCACTGCCTCCATGCCTTCTTCACCTCGGGGGGCTTTTTCAGTTTATTCATGCCGATCTGCATCTGTATAATGTGATTATTATTAGCAGTATTATTGATTATATGCAGATTTATATTTGCTTTATTAAACACAAGTGTAGATGTGTCCAGCTGTGGGGTTTTGGAGACGTCTGCATCAGCATATGTGGATAAGAACAGGACGTGTGTTTGGATATAACTCAGTTTTCTGGCCACACTTCATTATTATTGTTCATTATTTCCTTTGCTGGAGATCAGAACTGAATTTAGAAATAGTTTCTGCACAAATCTTTGTGCTTAACAAAGGAAACTAAATAGGTGGGCTGATGGATGTGTTCAGTGGAGCGAGTTTCCACCGTTTCCTCACTCCACCAAAGTAAAGGAGTAAAGAGTAAAGAGGCTGAATGGAGGAGGCTCGTTCTTTATCCTCGCGCTGCAGATGCTCTGTTTAACTGTTTTCTCGCTAGTGAAGCGTTCAGTTTTTACACTTACAAAGTCCACCATGTAAATAGCAAATGCACCATGGAGCGACGCAACTGACTCTTAAAGGGAATAAGAGACGAGACTCTGATTGGTTTAATGCACTAACAAGAGCTCATTAAGAGAATAAGTACAACCCTGTTAGAACATGCGCCGGGGTGCAGAGCGATTTATCAGTCATTAAAATAGCAAAAGTGGATTCGAACAGGCTTTGTGCCTAAATAGTTAAAATAGAGCCCATTATATTTTATTTAAATAGACGTTTAAAATATTTAAATTACATTTATATGCTGCATTCTTTAGGAAAGAAAACCACAAAGTTTCAGCTCAACAACTTATGAATTTACCGATTAGATACCCTAACATATTAAAAAAGTGCTGAACATGACAACTCTAGAAATGAAGAAATTCACATGTAATTGATCATAACTGTGAGCTTTTTTGACAATTTTGCAGGTAAACTGGTTCCAGTAAAACAGTGTGTGTGTTTGTAGGCTGAATTACTTCTATATTCTATTTTTAATGCTATTTATTCTATATTCCTGGGGCGGTACGGTGGCTCAGTGGTTAGCACTGTGGCCCCACAGCAGGAAGGAAACTGATTCGAGTCCCGGCTGGGTCAGTTGGCATTTCTGCATGGAGTTTGCATGTTCTTCCCATGTTGGCATGGGTTTCTTCCGGGTGCTCTGGTTTCCCCCTACAGTCCAAACACATGCGCTATAGGGGAGTTGATGAACTACTGGCCGTAGTGCATGAGTGTGTGTGGAAATGAGAGTTTCCCAGAACTGGGTTGCTGCCGGAAGGACATCTGCTGCATAAAACATGTGCTGGAATAGTTGGCGGTTCATTCCGCTGTGGCGACCCTCGATAAATCAGAAACTAAACTGAAAAAAAAATAGAATGTTCGCCCAGGGCTAGATCGTGTGGTGGGGATTGTGTCCTGAAACATTTGTGGTTCTGCAGCTGGATTTTATTGGCATAATCAGCTAAAATGTTGCTGGAATTGGTTTTAAAGTACGGGCTGATATATACTGCATCCCCAAAAATGATTGAGGTCATGTCCATGTGTTGTGCAATAAATCGATATTGATTATGTTGACAGGCCTACCTGTGTTGTCATGCTGATAAGCCTCTACCAGTAAAGACCAACCAATATTCAACTTTATGTGGGTCATAAGTCTGCCAGAGACTAAATGTCCAGTTACAAACATCAAAACACTTCAGCAAGTAGGTTATGAAAACCAGGCTCTCTCTCATACACAAAAACCCCTCCCTTTTATTCATTAACGCCACACAAAGCATATTCAAAGTGGCGTAATCAAACGTTGGTGCTCTGAAAAGTCCTTCAGCGGGTCAGACAAAGCTAGCAGAGATGCATGCTAGTGCTGAAAGAGAAAAACTGTGTCTCATCATCATCTCTACGCATTGTACAAAATCAATGAGAGCGGACCCAGACCGGAGCCTTGTGCAACACCTTTTCTTGTTTAGCCGCAAATCGATGTGTTACACCTTTGTGCGAGTGCAGTTTTAAACCAGTTTGAGCTGACCTAATTACACAACATTCTTCACAAATCCTCATTTTCTTCTGACACGAGGACATTGCATCAGGTAAAATTGCATAACGTATTAGAAAGCGCGGAAGACGACGAGTCTGGAAATGAAGAAAATCACATATAATTTATCATAACGATGAGCTTCGGGAGACATCCACCAGTTATTTCTGACATCATTTGCGGGAGAAAAATAGTGCAGTGAAACAGATTTCAGATTGAGGCCGACGTGCTGATTTCTATTTATTTATATATAAGTGTGTGTGAGTGTTTGTAGACTGAATTATTAATTCATTCATTTTCCTTCGGCATACTTCCTGATTATCGGGCTGCCACAACAGAATGAAACGCCAAATTTTGGGGAGGTGTAGGCAAGCGTCAACTACATAGGCGACCTTGTACCGCCCACTAAGGTAGCACCTATGCTACTGCGATGGCTGGGTTTAGAGTAGGGGGAGGTGTAGACAATCATCAACTATGTAGCCAACCTTGTACCACCCACTAAAGTAGCAACCATGCTACTGTGATGGTTGGGTTTATGGTAGGGTGACGTGAAGGCAATCGTTACCTACATAGGCGAATCTGTGCCGCCCACTAAGTAACACTACTGTGATGGTTGGCAATGGTGTAGGCAATCATCAACTATGTAGGCGACCTTGTACTGCCCACTAAGGTAGGGCCCATGCTACTGTGATGGTTGGGTTTAGGGTAGGGGGAGGTGTAGCCAATCATCAACTGTGTAGCCAAGCTTGTACCGCCAAGTGGTAATTCATTATAATATTTATTAATGAATTAATTATTAATTCATTCATTTTCCTTCGGCATACTCCCTGATTATCTGGTCGCCACCACAGAATGAACCGCCAACGAGGCGTAAGCAAGTGTCAACTACATAGGTGACCTTGTACCGTCCACTAAGGTAGCACCTATGCTACTGTGACAGTTAGGGTTAGGGTAGTGGAGTTGAAGGCAATAGTCAACCATGTAGGCCAGGGGTGTCAAACTCAATTCCTGGAGGGCCGATGCCCTGCACAGTTTAGTTCCAACCCTGCTCCAACACACTTACCTGTAGGTTTCAAACAAGCCTGAAGGACTCAATTAGTTTGATCAGGTGTGTTTAATTAGGGTTGGAATTAAACTGTGCAGAGCTGCGGGCCTTTAGGAACTGAGTTTGACACCTGTGATGTAGGCCTATCAATTCCTGCTAAGAGTCAGTTGCGTCACGCCATAGCGCATTTGCTATTTACATGGCGGACTTTCTAATTGGAAAAACTGAATGCTTGACTAGAGAGAAAACAGTTAAACAGAGAATCTGCAGCGCGAGAATGAGAGAATGAGCCTCCTTATTCTTTCACTCTTGTGGATTAGGAAACATGTACGCACAGACATACATTAGCCTATATAATTAATTTCGTTTGTTAAGCGCAAAGATTTGCTTCAAACCTCTTTCTAAATTCAGTTCTAATTTCCAGCAAACGAATAAATGAACAATAATAATGAAGTGTGCTCAAAAACCTGAGTTATATCCAAATACACATACTGTGCACCATCTGGTCTAAAACCTGACAGGTGGGCAAATCTAAGCTTGTTTTTAATAAAACAAATATAAATATGGATATAATAAATAATACTGCTAATAATAATAACATTATACAAAAGCAAATTGTTATGAATGAACTGAAAAAGCCTCCCGAGATGAAGAAGGCATGAAAGTTTGGTTTTTATATTTATGTAGGCTAGAAAATAATAAGTTTTTTGTAATAATTTAATTCTTTAATTCTTTTTCATTTGTAAAGATATTTGCGTATTGTTCTTCATCTTGTGTGTATTAAGCAGGGCGCACAAATAACGCGCTCTGCGCTGGACTATAGTCCTGCTTTGATCCAGTCTATCGTGCGGTCTAGTATACTTCCTCAAAATAGCAACGCGCCAGCAATACACCTCAGCACACCCCCTTTTTTAGACCAGAACACCTATGGGCGCACATATAAGAGCAAATGCATTTGCTATTCAAACAGTGTGGAGAAAAACGTCAAAACGACTCTTGCGCCAAGCTGAAACTAGCAAAAAACAATTGTGTCGTGCCTTGCGCCAGATGTATGATAGGGCCCTTAGACCTTGTGCCTAAATTGTTAAAATAGAGCCCTTAGTCTCAGACTCAGACGCGCATGCACACACACATAAACAAGCACGCACACACACACACACACACACACACACACACACGCACGCACACACACGCAAATAAAACGAAAAATTTAATAATGAATAAACTGAACAAAACGATAAAATAAAATTTACATAAAACAACAAATAAATAAAAAATTTAAGAAAAAAAAGGATAAAACATCAATGCCAAAACATGTAATAAATATAAAATAAATCACAAAACTAAGTTAAATATATTATTTAAAATACTGAAAATAGTTTAACTGTATTTTCCACAAAACAAAAAACAAACCGATATTGACTAACGTGATAACATGCACATCTTGTAAACCTGCCCCGGAATGATCATTCTTGAGATATTGCTTTACAGGTAAAATTGTAGAGTATTGATTTCATTTTTCTAATAAAATTGCACATGTACAAATGGTGTGTGTGTGTGTGTGTGTGTGTGTGTGCAACATTATTATCTCTTACGGCGTATGGGTGGTTTGGGCATCATGGTGGAGATGTCCTGAGACCAGTGCAGAGGAACCGAACCCCGAACCTGAACACAGGAGGAGAAACTACCAGCGCTCAGAGACATGACGGAGGCATCATGAATGATCTGCTCCGTCTCCACCTCGTTCGCCACATCGCCCTGAAAAACAAACACACACACACACACACACACACACATAGAGCTGAAGTCTAAATCACTCACCCTCCACATACTGTATCATCTTATGACCTTATTAAATAAAGCTTAGTGCCTTTTGGGAGACTACTTTAAAACTATATCTGTTTTTAGGGGTGTATCTATCTCCCCTTACCCACTGAGTGCCATATTTAGGATTTCTCTCTTGTTGTATAATCTTACAAAGATGCATTGATTACATAGCCTTTATCATACTCCAAGCCAAACCACTAATTTGAATACCTCCAACTCCAACACTGGATCCTTTCATTGCCTTGTACTTGTACATGTGTGATGACAATGAAGTTGAATCTAATCTAATCTAACTTGTCACACAATATATTAATTATCAGAGAATTATTAATTAGATAAGCAGACTATATATGGGCTATAAAATGAGTGTACATTTGTCAGTTTTGAATTTTGAAGCATGTTCACTATCATCAAGCATCACCGCAGTGAAACCCTGATTAAAAGACAGGCTTTGTAAAGCTTTAACAGCCGACAGCTTTAGAGCAAACCAACATGACATAATGACAAGCTGAACACACAGATAAAAACACACATGCACACCTCACAAACTCACACACCTCACAGTTTGCCCCACGTTTCAGGAATCGGGTCCCCGCAAATCTGCTGGAGCGTCGGGCAATGAGCGTCACGTAAACCGGCCGACCGTAGATTAATAACTCTGAAGATCAGAGAGTTAAAGAACAACAACAACACACAAGAAAAACAACAAACACATGTGACAACATCAGGAAGACCACACTGTCGTATAATGTTAGAAAATAAAATGAAAACAACATAAATGTAAAAAAATTATATGGAAAAATATATCAAATAAAATAATGAAACAATAAAATAAAATAAAAATTAAAATTAAAAAAAAAGAAACAAATAAAATTTAAATAATATAAGAACATTGAAAAAATGTAAAATGAAAGATTTAAATGATAAAATAAAAAGATAAAAAATATATAAATAAAAAACAATATAACAAGTAAATATAAAAAAACAAATAAAAAATGTTAATAAAATAAAATATAATAAAATAAACATGATAAAAATTATACATTAAAAATTTATAAAGCAATTATAAAATTTAACTTAATTAAATAAAAATAAACAAAATATATCAAATGAAACATTAAATTGATAAAATAAAATGAAAAATGAAAAAGATAAACAAATATGATGAAATTAAAATTATATAACAACACAAAAAATGTAAAAAATAAAACATTTAAATGATAAAATAAAAGAAAAAATAAATAAATTCAATAAAATGTAAAATACAAACAAGTAAAATGGCATGACAAAAAATTTACAAAAATGAAACAAAGTGAAACAATTTAAAAATGTTATATTAAAATAAAAAAGAAAAATATATGTATAAACATTTAAATTATAAAATTGAATTAAAATAAATCAAAATAATCTGACATAAAAAAGGAAAAAATTTCAAAAAAAACATTTAAAGGATAAAATAACAGTAAAATAAGAATAATAACAGCATAAATAAATGAAAAATAAAACAGTTAAATGATAAAATAAAATGAAAAGAAAATAATAAAAATAAAATAAAAAATAACAAATAAAATGTAAAAATAGAACTGAGAAAAATGACATGTGAAATAATACAAACTAAAATAAAATAAAATATAATGTAACAATTAAAAAAATGGAAAAAACATGAGGAAATGTTTTATGAAAAACATTTAAATTAAAAAAACTAAATAAATTAAATCAAAATAACACAACATAAAAAAGAAAAAAATTGAATAAAACATTTGATAAATGATAAAATAAAACGAAAAAAGAAAAATAAAGATAAATAAAAACATAAATAAATTTTTTAAATAAAGTAACATTTAAAATAAATAAAATAAGAAAATATTTTAAGACAAACATTTAAATGATAAAACTGAATTAAATTAAATGAAAATAAAATAAAATAACAACATCAGAAAAAATACCAAATAAAACATTTAAAACGGTAAAAAAAAATTTATAAAAATAATTTGACAACAAATAAATATAAAAAACATAAAATAAAATGAGAAAAAAATGAAAAGTAGATATAATATTATATAATTAAAAGAATTAATGAAATAAAAAGGAAAACTTAATAAAATAAAACATTTAAATAACAAAACGAAATTAAATTAAACAAAAAGAAAAAAAATCAAATAAAAACATTTAAATGATAACATTAAATAAAATAAAATAAAAATTTAAATAAGATAATGAAAATAAAATAACATAAAACAAAAATGAAAAATGTACACAATAAAACATTTAAATGATACAATTAAATCAAATTTTAAAAAAGTTAAAAAATAAAATATTTTTTGAAAAATTCACAATAATTAAATTACTTAAAATTTAATTTTAAAGTTTTTCTTTTATTTTGCACAAGGGTACAAACAAAAGAATAAAACAAACAATAAAAAATAGAGTATATGCAAAAGTGGTGGCACAGTGGCGCAGTGGTTAGCACTGTGGCCTCGTAGCAAGTAGGTTGCTGGTTTGAGTCCCGGCTGGGTCAGTTGACATGTCTGTGTGGAGTTTGCATGTTCTCCCCGTGTTGGTGTGGGTTTCCTCCAGGTTTACCCCACAGTCCAAACACATGCGCTATAGGGGAATTGATGAACTAAATTGACCGTAGTGTACGAGTGTGTGTGGAAATGAGAGTTTCCCTGTACTGGGTTGCTGCTGGAAAGGCATCTGCAGCTTAAAACATATGCTGAAATAGTTGGCGGTTCATTCCACCGTGGCAACCCCTGAAAAATAAAGGGACTAAGCCGAAGGAAAATGAATGAATGAATAATAAAGTATGTATTGACTAACTATGGGAAGACTAGGATTGAGTAGAAACTGTGTAATATAATGTGTGAAGATTCTCAGAATGAACAGAAAGAACAGCATTTATCTGAAATACAGTATTATATATATTATAAATGTCTTAACTGCCACTTTTCATCAGTTTAAATCAGCCCTGTGGGATGGATGCATTAAATCTTCAAAACGAATAACCCCACTGACCCGAACTCAATTACTGATAATAATATCTCAAGTGTTTGTGTGCCTGTAAATGCTGGAGAAATGAACATCAGCATCTTCATTTGAACTCATTCACCTCTCTGCACCAGCACTCCCAGAACAGAGGGAGTCTCTGTGCACTCTCTAAAAAATACAGTGCATCGGGAAAATATTGAGTCGCTTCACTTTTTCCACATTTGTTTATGGTGAAGTCTTATTCCACAATGAATTAAATTGATTTCTTCAACATTCTACACACAATCCTCCATAATGACAATGTGAACAGAGTTTTAAAAATAGTTGCAAATGTATTAACAATAAGAAAGCTGATAAATCAGATGTACATCAGTATTCACAGCCTTTGGCTTGAAGCTCTAAACTGAGCTCAGGTTCATTCTGTCTCCACTGATCATTCTGGAGATGTTTCAGCAGCTTCATTGGAGTTCACCTGTGCTCAATTCAGCTGATGGACATGATCTAAAAAGGCATACACCTGTCTATATAAGGGCCCAGGGTTGACAGTGCATGTCAAAGCACAAACCAAGCATGAAGACAAAGGAATTGTCTGTAGACCTCCGAGACAGGATTGTCTGGAGGCACAAGGCTGGGGAAGCTTACAGAAACATTTCTGCTGCTCTGAAAGCTCCACTGAGCACAGCCGCCTCCATCATCCATGAGAGGAAGATGTTGAACCACCAGGACTCTTCCTAGAGCTGGCCGGACATCTAAGCTGAGTGATCGGGGGAGAAGGGCCTTAGTCAGGGAGGTGATCAATAACCCGATGGTCACTCTGTCTGAGCTCCAGCGTTCTTCTGTGGGGAGAGGAGAACCTTACAGAAGGACAACCATCTGTGCAGCAATCCACCAATCAGGCCTGTATGGTAGAGTGTCCAGACGGAAGACACTCCCCGCCTGGAGTTTGCATCTGAAGGACTCTCAGAGCATCAGAAACTAAACTCTCTGCTCTGATGAGACTCAAACTGAACTGTTTAGAGTGAACGCCAGGCGTTACGTTTGGAGAACAGCAGGCAGCGCTCATCACCAGGCTAACAGCATCCCTACAGTGAAGCATGGTGGTGTTGGCATCATGCTGTGGGGATGTGTTTCAGCAGCAGGAACTGGAAGACTAGTCAGGATAGAGGGAAAGATGAATGCAGCGATGTACAGAGACATCCTGAATGAAGACCTGCACAAGAGTGCTCTTGACCTCAGACTGAGGCGACGCTTCATCTTCCAGCAGGACAATGACCCAAAGCACACCGCCAAAATATCAATGTAGTGGCTTCAAAACAACTCGGGGAATGTCCTTGAGTGGCCCAGCCAGAGCCCAGACCTAAATCCTATTGAACATCTCTGGAGAGATCTGAAAATGGCTGCACACCGTCGCTTCCCATCCAACCTGATAGAGCTTGAGAGGTACTGCAAAGAGGAACGGCCAAACATTCCCAAAGACAGATGAGCAGAGCTTGTGCATCATATTCAGAAAGACTTGAGGCTGTAATCACTGACAAACGAGCATCAACAGAGTATTGAGCAAAGTCTGTGAATACTGATGTACATGTGATTTATCAGCTTTTTATTTTTCTAAATTTGCAACAATTTCTAAAACTCTTTGTTCACATTGTCATTATGGGGGATTGTGTGCAGAATGTTGAGGAAAAAATCAATTTGATCCATTTTGGAATAAGACTAACATAAATGTGGTAAAAGTGAAGCGACATCAATACTTTCAGGATGCACTGTATTTAAACAAATAGCTAGGCCTGTATGTAATCTTTATTAGTGCTGTCAAACAAATGATCACATTCTAAAGTTTGTCCAGATGGATGTATTAAGGTAAAGGTTAATGTAAATGTTTTAAAACATGCCACCTTTTCTTCTGTTTTTCAACCAGTTTCTTGAACTTTTCCCCCTTTATGAGGTAAAAGTTTTCTAAGTCTATAAAAGCTGTTGGACATTTCTTATTTTGGCTGATTTAAACCATTATAGACAACATAAAACAGAAACCTTTTGACTTTCTGATAGCGATTCCTGTGTAGAAGAATCACTTCCTGCCCTCCATCTGAATTTGATGCATCATCAATGACGTCATGTGAAAACCTATTTAGTAGTTTAGATCAGGACTGAGGTTGATTAACAGATTTATGCAAAATAAATATGTATCTGCTTTACAGCAGTTTAGTTTAGTGGATGTTTTCATCCCGAACATAACAAAAGGGGAGTCAATTTGAACAGTGCACAGGGGTTAACGAAGAATTTTTAAAGCAACCAGCTAGTCACTATGAATGGAAGTCTGCGAGTGCATGGAAGTGAACTGAGCTCATGATCCACAATAAATAAAATAATCAAAACAACAGGCAGAAGGGGCCGGCTAATCGAATTTCCGTTCCCACGGAGATCGGGAAGGAACATAATGGGTCTCAGGTGAGATGACCCACCCACAAATCAGGACCCATGCTGGCTCTGCAAATCACAAAACAGAACCAAGACAACCAGGTCCAGGTTCTAATGTAGTTTAGTTTGAACTCTTGTGCAAAATAAATGTATTTTTTATGTGAGAAATTTTTTTGTGATTTGTAACTACTCCTAGAGTTATTCTGCATACATATGGCGTTTTTAGAGAAATTTCTGTGCAGAAACATACAGCTATGTCTAGCAGAGTCTGAATGTAAGAGGATACTGGATTGGCCGCAGAACCCGTGAATGATGTAGAGCAGCCAATCAGGATGCACGATTTCCTTGACCTTCTCCAGCAGGCGGAGGTTCCAGACGTATTTAGCGTAGGGCTCGTGACTCAGACCATGGACAACTGAAACACACACATACACATTTAAACATGTACGCAAACATGCACACACACACGTAAAAAAAAACACACAAACATGTATGCACACATACACGTACACACAAGCATGTATGCACACACACGTACACATATGCATGCATACACACTTACGCACACACAAACATGCACATACGGAAATGTAAACACACAAATGTAAACATGCGCGCACATTCACACACAGACACACACACAGGCACACGCACGCACATTCTATTAAATGTAAACAATATTTATTTGAAAATGCAATAAATTTTAATTGAATTAAGAAAAAGTAAAATATAAAAGCACCGTTTATAATAAGTCTTTTATTATATGTATTATTATATATATTATTATTATTTTATTATTTTATCATTTTTATTACTATTATTATTATTATTAGTAGTAGTGGTAGTAGTAGTAGTAGTAGTTAATTATTATTAATAGTATTTAATATTATTATTATTATTAATATTACTTTTATTTTATTATTATTATTATTATTATTATCAGTAGTAGTAGTAGTAGTAGTAGTAGTATTTTATTATTATTGTTATTATTAGTATTTATTATTATTAGTAGTAGTAGTATCATTATTATTAGTATTATTAATATTAGTATTAGTAGTATTATTTTATTATTATTAGTAGTAGTAATAGTATTTTTTATTATTATTATTATTATTATTATTATTATCATTAATATTTTTATTACTATTATTTTATTATTATTGTTCATATTATTATTTTTATTATTATTAGTAGTAGTAGTAGTAGTTTATTATTATTAGTAGTGGTAGTATTAGAAGTATTTTTATTATTATTATTATACATTTATTATTATTATTATTATTATTAGTAGTAGTAGTAGTAGTAGTAGTAGTAGTAGTAGTAGTAGTAGTAGTAGTAGTATTTTATTAGTAGTAGTAGTATTAGAAGGATCTTTGTATCATTATTATTATTAATTTATTATTATTATTATTTTATAATTTTATCATTATTAATAATTTTATTATTATTATTTTTTAATACTATTTTGTTATTATTATTTTATTATTATTATTTTAAAGTGATCAAATGAATGAAGATAATGTGAGTGCTGTGATTGCCTTGAGTGGGCAGTCCCTCCTCCTCGAAGATGTCGAAAGTGTCCTGCCGACCGGCGGCGCCGCTCTCAGACTCCACACACACACTCCAACTCTGCAGCAGCGTCAGGTTATACTGCAGCGAGTGGCTCACGTCATAACTGTAGCTGAACACCACAGGTCAAAGGTCACACAGGGATCACACACACACACACACACACACAATCTGAGAGACACACAAAAACACATACAGACACACAAGCAAAAAGACACTCAGACATGCATGGTATAAAACAAACAAACAAACACTCTCTCACTTTCTCTCTCTCTCTCTCTCTCTCTCTCTCTCTCTCTCTCTCTCTCTTCAACTCAATAATTGCTTTATTGTCATGACAAATGTTATAAATGTATTGCCAAAGCAGTTATAAAGTTTACATTAAAAGTAACATACATATATAATAAAAAGAAAACAGTACACAAAGTAAATAGTAGTATAAAAAAGAGGTGATATTTATATATAATAATTAAATAAAATTAACAATACATCATATTATTCAATATATCACATTAATATTCAATATATTAACTCTCTCTCTCTCTCACTCTCACTCTCTCACTCATTACATTGCAGCAGAGTGAGTGTTGCCAGGTGATAATGGCGTGTTATTACTCAGACATAAAGATGAACACACTGAATGTTCAGAGAGACACACACACACACACACAAAACTTCATCTGAGAACATTGAAGTAGACACACAAACACACCCAACACCTGACACACATAAACTGCCTGACAGTAGTCTTGTGGCCTATCCAAGTTTTAGGAACAGCAAATAATAACTGGACTTCTAGTTGATGATTTGGTGTCAGAAGTGTCTCATATGAAAGGTAAAGGCCTCTAGATTTTGCTGATTTGAGCTCAATAAAATCTGATCATGTCTTGATGTTGACTGATTTGATGAGGACAGTGCGGTCTGACTCTGCTCAGACTAAAGTCTCATCACTGAACAGAAATAATGTCCAGTATAGAATATAAAGTCCTGCTGCAGTGGAGACAGAATGAATATTGTGTCTGACTCCATCATGAGCTTGGAGGACTGCATCCATACATCTCTGACATGACTCACATCACTGATTAATAAAGTCATCTGGAATGAAGAAGAAAGCGTTCAGCAGGATCCCAGAGTTCATCAAGAGTCTTTTTGTTCATTTTCAATGCCTCCTCCTTCATCAGCTCAATAATGTCTGGTGACTGGGCTGGCCAATCCTGGAGCACTCTCTGCTTTCAGGAGCTTTGATGTGGAGGTTGAAGTATGAGCAGGAGCGCTATCCTGCTGGAGAATTGTCCCTCTCCTGTGGTTTTTAATGTAATGGGCAGCACAAATGTCTTGATACCTCAGGCTGTTGATGTTGATCATCCACTCTGCAGATCTCTCACACGCCCCCATACTGAATGTAGACCCCAAACCATGATGTCTCCTTCACCAAACTTGACTGATTTCTGTGAGAATCTTGGTCCATGCTGGTTCCAGTAGGTCTTCTGCAGTATTGGTGATGATTAATGCAGATCAGCAGATGATTGAGCAGAGAAATCCACCTTCAACACTTTTACACATCATCCACTAGAAGTCGAGTTATTATTTGCTGCTCTTACAACTGGGATCCACGACAAGACTGTCAGGTAGTGTACAGACAGAAAGACAAACTCAGTCTCACACATAGACGCACACGCACGCACACACACTTCAGCACAACACTACCTACCTGAAGTAGAAGTTACTGGACAGATCCACATTCTGGAATATTCTCACATATCTGTGCACAAACAAACACATTCAGCATTCATTCATTCACTTTCTTTTCAGCTTAGTCCATTTATTCATCAGCAGATGCCACAGTGGAATGAACTGCCAACTTACACATCATATCATCATCTTATAATTATAAGGTGCTATATTATAAAATGTAGTTATTGACAAATTCTTATTAAATGACAACTTATTTACATTATGGGATGTTTTTTATAAGTTGTTTACATTAAGACTTTATTTAAAACACAAATGTTACACACACATGTTGTTTGCTATGGAATGCAAAAACTTTGAAGCTCGATATCTCAAAATCACTCAGAACGCAAAGAGAACCTTATAATTCAAAGGTGACGATATGTTTAACACAGCGGATGCCCTTCCAGCTGCAAACCATTACTGGGAAACACCCATACACACACACTCATACACTACGGCCAATTTAGTTCATCAGTTCAGCTATAGCGCATGTGTTTGGACTGTGGGGGAAACCGAAGCACCCGGAGGAAACCTAACATGAGGAGAACATGCAAACTCCACACAGAAGCGCCAACTGACCCAGCTGGGACTCGAACCAGCAACCTTCTTGCAGTGAGGCGACAGTGCTAACCGCTGAGCCACCGTGCCACCACCTAATAAAATGTATTTATTCATATGCCAAAGTAGTACTTCCAGGTTACAGTGTTAAAAACCTATTTTTGTTTAATAAAACAACAGAAAAGCTTCAAACTCCAGGTGTCAGTGTGTGAAGTTAAAGGAAAAGTGCTGTTATTGCACACAGAGACGTAATGGCCGTCTCACGTTACGAGTGAACAATAACAGGCTGTACTGCAGACAGAACTAGGTGTTACTGTAAATATATCAGCAGTGACGAATAACAGACTTCACACACACACACACACACACACACACACACACACACACACACGAAAACAGAGATGTGTCAAATGGATCTCTAGAGCAAAGTGACCGACACAGCGGGACAGACACGTGTGCGAGGACACACACACAAAACATGTACACACAGTCTGAAACCAGCACACTGACTATTCCTACACTGCAAAACAACACTGTTATTTTTGTGCATACAGTGTTGGTCTTCACCTAATGCAGTGCACTCAATCTGACCTTCCTGATTGATTACTGATTATTCTGACTAGGAAAAGAGAAGATATGAGTACAGAAATGTTATAATAACTGTATATACCAGGGGTTTTCAAACTGTGGTGCAGCTATATTTACATTGTTGTGAATCAAAGCCAGTACGACTGACGGCAATAACTCAAAAACCTCTTACCCTAAAAAGATCTAAAGTGCATTTCCTACAAAAAGACAAAGCTGGTTATGTCTCACAGCTGTCTTTTTCTTTGTTTCGCTCGACATTACGACCACTGCTCCGTTTGAGCTCTAGCAATCTGCGTTTAGCCGGAAGAGCTCGCGCTGAGAGGAGCTCTCAGTAAGGGACCGTCGGAAAAGTGCTAATTTATTTTTTTTTTATTATTTTTTTTTTTGCTCCATCTTGCGCGTTTTATTTTAAACACTACTAATTTTCTCTTAAATAAGCATAAACAATTATTAAAGTGGTCGAATGCTTCATTATAGATCTGTGCATTCTTACATGAACACCTCGGTTATCAAACAAAACACAATGAGAGATTCATTTGCTGCTCTGAAACAAAACTGAAGCCCTTCTCATCGGCACTAAAAGTATTTTGGATAAAGCTGATAATTTCACAATAGACATTGATAACAGTACAATTTTTCCCTCCATGCAGGTAAAGAGTTTGGGTGTCATCTTGGATAGCACACTCTCATTTAAAGGTCACATTAATATTATTACACGTACAGCATATTTCCACCTGCGTAATATCACTCGTCTCCGCCCTTCTCTCACAACCAATAACACAGCCATTCTCATCCACGCATTAGTTACTTCACGTCTTGACTACTGTAATGCACTTCTTTCTGGACTTCCTTCCAAACTTCACCATAAACTCCAACTGGCTCAGAACCATGCAGCTCGTGTCATCTCTAGGACCCCATCTCACGAGCATGTCACACCACTCCTCTATCAGCCTCAAGTATCAAATTGATTTTAAAATATTACTTCTAACTTTCAGGGCACTTCATAATCTCGCTCCTCAATATCTCACTGAACTTCTCCATATCTACACCCCTTTTGTACCCAGCCAACAACTTCACCCTGGCACCACCTCTCACTCGATTGAGCACAATGGGAGACAGATCTTTTAGCTCTATGGCTCCTCGGCTATGGAACTCACTTCCAGTAGATCTTAGGAGCAGTGATAGTCTTCACAATTTTAAATCACGTCTAAAGACCCATCTTTTTAAGCAGGCTTTTACCTAACAATTTTTTTGATCATGTTTTTATTATGTTCTTTTATATTCGCTATTGCGTTGTAACTTGTTTGGTCAATGATTGCTTTTAGTAATGTTTAATTTGTTTAGCATGTCTGCTGATGCTTATTGTAAGGCGACCTTGGGTGTCTAGAAAGGCGCCATTTACAAATAAAATGAATTATTATTATTATTAGTAGTAGATTTTATAGCTTTATTTAATTTCTGGATAGGCCATTGATTTTAATAGGCTAAACCTTTTATTTTATTGTCAATATTTTCTAATGTTTACTATGTATTCTGTCATTTGAAGTTATTTGTTGTCCCATATTTTTTTTACATCCCAACGTTGACAGATTGCTAATCAATAAATAGCTATAATGCTATCTGTTAGTTTTAACGTCAGCTAATGTTATGGAAGGGCATAGATGTTATGGAAAATAGTAATAGTAATGTAACTACCCCCATCATTCCTTCCTCAAGCAAATGTGTAAATGTTAGATCTATTCAGCGATAATGTTAATTGCATTGGCATATTTATCTGACGTTTTCTCAGCCGATCAAAAAGCTGTTTAGTTTCTTATGACTTTACACTAGCTGTGGAATTTACTGCGATGTGAAGGGGCTTGATCAAAATCCAGGGGCTTGATCAAAGGTTGATCATATTCTCTTCTGAAAACAGAAGAGTATCTTTTTCAACAAAAAATTGATCAGAGTTACAGCCAGCATCCCTCAAAAAGCAATTCTAGCCTCATTTTGTGCATATCAAATCGCAAAATCTAAAAAGCAGCACACCATATATTTTTGACTGCTTTGAATGGAAACATTTTATTTTTTTACCCATTTTTCCATAATAAAATATTATGGTGGGTCTTGAGATTAAATTACTTGCCTAGTTGGGTCCCGGAATAAAAAAGTTTGGGAATCCCTGGTATATACAGTACAGTTGAAGACAAAATCCTTCGCCCTCCTGTGATTTTTTCTCAAATATTTCCCAAATGATGTTGAACAGATTCAGGAGTTTTTCACAGTATTTCCTCTAATATTAGTTCTTCTGGAGAAAGTCTTATTTGTTTTATTTCAGCTAGAATAAAAGCAGTTTTTAATTGTTTTAAAGCCATTTTAAGGTCAATATTATTAGCCCTCTTAAGCAATATTAGTGTTGGATTGTCTCCAGAACAAACCACTGTTATACAATGACTTGCCTAATTACCCTAACTTTACCCTAATTACCCTAGTTAAGCCTTTAAATGTCACTTTAAGCTGAATACTGTATAATAATGGCTTAATGATACAGGCCTCAGCAGTATAAAACACTAAAAACAGTTATAATAATAATAATAATAATAATAATAATAACTGCATTATGAACATCTCACCGGGCCTCATCTGGGTGTGTGACTCTCACAGAATCATTGGGAATGTAGATCATATTCGTGTCTTCAATCTTATAAATCGAGTGTCCGCCGATGTCAGCCATTTTTCTGCGTTTTGTGATCAACACGATGTAGTAACCCTCCAGAAACCGCACAAAACCTGAAAAAAAAAGACACAAGAGAAAAATAGTTCATCGCACTGCATTTGTTTACAACTCACAATAAGATCTCATTAGTAGACTGCATTACGTTTGCTAAATTTGGCACAATATCATATTTATGATGAGAGAAAGCATATTAAAGTAAATAAAAACAATGACTTATTTACATGCAAACACTTCTCAGTCAATAAAAGGAGCAGTCGTAAATATACAAACCTTCTTTAAACATTTGTTTTTAATTTATGCATTTAAATAATAAATAACATGTATGCATTATTTATAGATACACATATATTGTTATTATTATTTATGCATTTTAATAAAAAAATATGCATTGTTTGTACATAAAAATATATTATTCAATTATACATAAAACTGAGCGCTTCACTAGTGAGAAAACAGAGCATCTGCAGCGTAAGGATAAAGAACGAGCCTCCTCCATTCAGCCTCTTTACTTTATTTCTACTCTTTCCTCCTTTTCTTTGGTGGAGTGAGGAAACGGTGGACACTCACTCCACTGAACACATCCATCAGCCCACATATTTAATTTCCTTTGTTAAGAGCAAAGATTTGTGTCTAAACTATTTCTAAATTCAGTTCTGATCTACAGCAAAGGAATAAATGAACAATAATAATGAAGTGTGGTCAGAAAACTGAGTTATATCCAAACACACGTCCTGTTCTTATCCAAATATGCTGATGCAGATGTAACGAAGTTATATTTTTCATTGTGAATCCTCCTGAATAATGCAGCAGTTATGTGTTTTATAGAGTAAGGGCGCCCTCATGTGGTTTGTTTGGGTAACGCAGACATACAAGTTAGGCAGGAAGTGACCTAGCGCAGCAGATGCTGTGAGACAGCCATGCTGTGGGTAGGTGTTTTTCATGCTCCGTCTTAGTTTATTAATATTAGCTTAAGAAAGTAGCGATTTCAAACATTAAGTTTATAATTCGGTTATATTATCATTAAGCATTAAGTTTGACTTGTGACATGTAGTTTTTGTAAGTTAAATGCCTTTTTATAAATGTCTACTGGATTGTGCTCTTTAGCAAGGCCATGCGGTTGATTTGATTTTCTATTTCAGTGGTTCTCAAACTGTGGTACGTGTACCACTAGTGGTACACAGGCTTCCTTTAGTGGTACGCGAAGGAATGAAATATGTCATGTACATGCTACACACATTTAAAAAAATTTCAAAAATGATGGATATAATATGCTACATATGACATTTAGCCTATATTTCTGAAGTAATCTGCCACGTTTTTTGAACTGTGCAGAGTTGTAGCTGCTTTATTGGGCCCACTGCCCTACTGTATTTCAATACTGCTCACTTTGGTAGTACTTGGAGAGACAATTTTTTTCTGAGGTGGTACTTGAAGAAAAAAGTTTGAGAACCACTGTTCTATTTTATTTAGATGTTGTATGTCTGCAGCAAGCAATCCACTAAAAAGGGCTGTACTGTTTATTATTTCAGGTATGTCAATGTTCATTTGTTAATTGTGAATGTTACGTTTTATGCAAAATGTTCATATGATATTTATTCATATGTGGATATTAATGATGCAACAAAGCAGATGCTGTGAGACAGCCATGCTGTGGATGCTGTATGTCTGCAGCAAGCAATCCACTAAAAAGGGGCTGTACTGTTTATTATTTCAGTATTTCAGTAAAAAGGAGTAATCAAATACTGTGTCCGGGCCTTCATTAAAGAGTATTGCACACAACGCAGAGGAAGAAGAGTTGAAGGACCGGAGACATCACACAGACGTCTCCAAAACCCCACAGCTGAACAAATCTACACTTTTGTTTATTGAAGCAAATATAAATCTGCATAAAATGAACAACACTGCTAATAATAATCACATTATACTGATGCAGATCATCATGAATAAACTGAAAAAGCCCCCTGAGGTGAAGAAGGCATGGAGGCAGTGCTGTTTATATTGATGTAGAAAACTGTGTTCATCTGTAAAGATATTTGTGTGTTGCTGATCATCCTGTGTGTATTCAGCAGTGTGTAAGCGTTTGGATTTGCATAGGTGCATAACTAACACGCTCTGCTGGACTTTAGAGCAGATTTTAGTTGGTCAATGGCACCGTTTATTTCAGTTCCTCAACATAGCAACACTCCAACAATGCGCCTTAACACACCTCCTTTATAGACCAGCACACACATGAGTCAACAGAGCGGCGCAAATGGATTTTCTATCTTAACAATGTGGTGCAACATATGAAAATTAGGGTTGCGCTGGTCTGAAAATAGCAACAAATCACGCTAAATGATAAGGCTTCTAGTGTTAATATCACTCTATATGTGTCTTACTCCTATCAGTGTAACGTTTATTTTTACACAGTTCTATGGTGTCTGTATAACATTATCAAAACCTACAATCAAAAGTCTTGAGAAAGATGTAAAAACAAAACAGTTTGAGAATAGTCAAATTGCAGAGAAATCTAAAAAGGCATAAAACAAACTCATTAACATTTCAGAGACATGAATAAGAGACAGCTATATCTGAAAAATAACTCTCAGACGTGTATGACATCTGAACATGAAATGTTGTGTAGTAAGATAGTTCAGTGACAGAAAACACTTTAAGATGCCACAACCATATCACCCTGCAGCCCAAGAGTGATTACTAATAATCCCATGGCACTTCTCATAGAGTAGAGCTGTAACCCAAGGGTTCTGCCCAAATTCCCTCCATTAAACTCATATCCACTATGGCCTTCCGATCATCTCCATCCACTGAAGTGGCTCTTATCACTGTCGCTTTACTCCCCCTATAGCTGGTCTGTAGTAAGTGCACTGGCGACGTTGTCCTGTTTAGAAAGCTGTTTTTGTGAAAGCTTTAATGAAACTATTCATTATTTATTTTGGTCTTGCCAATATACTCGACTACTTTGGATCAATGTTAAGGCTTTTATTGCTCATGAAATCTTAAAAACCTTTTTCTTACCTTATAAACATGTGATTTTGGGTTTTTAGGTTAAGGATCGCTCTTTAAAAAGATGCTGGTTTTATTATAAATTTGATTTTATTATTATGTAAATTTCCCATACATAAATCCAAGTTTTCCAAAAGCAAACCTCTCTTCATGGTGTTAGAAAAAGAGATTCAAATGTTTACAAAAGGGATTTCCAAGTCTCAAAATAGAAAAGCAATTAAAACAATTAATATATGCTCCTCCTTTAACATTTTTATATAAAATGTTTGTATATATGCATTTCTTTATTGCTCTTTATGCATTTCTGTATATACTAACTCTTGTTAATAACTAAAATTGAAAAATGTGCAAAACATATTTGTATGTAATTTGATAATTATGTACCCTCTCCTCTGTTTTTTTTCTTCTTTCTCTTCTCCTTTACTTTTTTTTCACTTATTTCATTCTTGTTAAGAAATGTAAAGTGATTGTATTGTATTGTATAAGAACTGCTGGTTCTTGTTAATAAAAAAAAATAATAATAATAAAATAAAAAAATCATCCAAGTTTAATTTAAATGTAAACTCTAATAAATGTAAACACAAGCATTTAATTTAAAATGTATGTCTTATTTAAAAATAAAATATATTATTATTATTATTATTATTATTATTGATATTATTATTATTACTTATGCATTTAAATAAAAATGTATGCCTTGTTTATACATAAAATATATTGTTATTATAACTATTATCATTGATATTATTATTATGCATGCATTTAGATAAAAATGTTTGCCTTATTTATGCATAAAATATATTATAGCTTGAAGGAGCTAATAATTTTGACCTTAAATGGTGTTTAAAAATGTATAACTGCTTTTATTCTAACCGAAATAAAACAAATAAGACTTTCTACAGAAGAAAAAATATTATCAGAAATACTGTGAAAATTTCCTTGCTGTGTTAAACATAATTTGAGAAATATTTAAAAAAAAGAAAAAAAATGGGAGGGGGGGCTAATAATTCTGACTTCAACTGTATATCTTTACTGTAAAATCCAGTATTTTTCACATTACACCACTGAAATACAGTAACCTACTGCATAACCGTCCTACAGTAAAATACAGCTCATATTACTGCTAAATGCTGTGTCATTTACAAATATCGTTAACAGCGCAGGGATGAAGATGATTTTACAAATAATAGAGGATTGACAGTAAACAGCTCTTTATTTTTCCTTTAAATGGCTTCTGCACCATTTACTCCAGATTTTTATTCCATCCTAAATAACTGTGTCAGTAAACAGCTCAGGTCATTATTTGGATGTCGTTCAGCTTTAAAATGCATTGAGAGGGTTGAAGATGAGCGCATCAGTGTAATGATGAGACGTGAGGGTGTAATGAAGCGCTGACACATAAAACACATCCATCAGGTGTGCTACAAACAAACACACACACACACACACATCTCCACTTGTGTTTGCGCCCCACATTCTCACGTATCGAGGGGAAGGGCATTATAGTGTATAAAGGTTGCATAAGACACATTTCCGATGACTAACGATAGTCACACTGAGGTTTCTCCAGATGTGTGTCAGCAGAAGTAGGTCACGACCCGCTGTTTGGCTGATCATGTGAGCAAACGCTGATTCGGACCCGCTGCTCAGATGATCAACTTCACAAAGACGGTTGTGTTTTTACTTACTGGGTACAGTGGTGGAAATAAGTGTTGAGCACGTCACCATTTTTCTCAGAAAACATTTTTGTAAAGGTGCCGTTGATTCGAAATTTTCACCGGATGTAGGCAACAGCAAAATAGATCTGTATATGCAAAGAAAACAAATCTAATTTGTTTACAAATTAAGTCATGTGTAATAAAATGAAATGACACTGTGGAAAAGTACTGAACACATGAAGAAAGGGGGGTGTATTCCAGCAGTGAAAGCCCAGACAGCAGCTGAAATCTCTCAGTAGTTCTTCAGCAAGCCTCTGCCCTTCCTCAAATGAATATCAGCTGCTTCAGTCCAACATCTACATTAGCAGGAGGGTGAAGATGAAACCAGGGTGGACATTTTAGCAGGACAATGATCCAAAACACAGCCAAGGAGACTCTCAAGATGCTTTCAGAGAAAGAAAATCAAGCTGTGGAATGGCCCAGCCACTCACCTGATCCGAATCCAATAGAAAATACAGAATAAAGCTCAGATTTGATAGACGAGGCCCACAGAAGCATCAAGCTTTACACACTTTGTTGAAGTCTGTGAGAAACTCACACCTGAGGAATGCATGAAGCTTCATTCTCCATATGAGAGGCGTCTTCAAGCTGCAGCACCAATAAAAAGCTTTTATAAAAAGTATTCAGTACTGCTTTTTTTGGTCAGCTGAGGAAGTTCAACTGCTGAAACAGTTCTACACCTCCATTAAATCAGTCTTTTGCACGTCAATAACGGTCTGGTTTAGCTCAGCTACCAAATCTGAGCTTCGAAGACTACATCGTCTTGGGGTGGCACACAAAAAATAATAAATTCAGTGTATTTACATACATATATATATATATATATATATATATATATATATATATATATATATATATATACATACATATATATATATATATATACATATATATATATACAAAACTTTTAGGTTATTTTTCACACACCGTTATTGTACAGCATAGTATATGCCAAGCCTAAAATTAATGAACATTGAGTTAAATAATAAAACAAACAAATAAACAAACTAAACTAAAGACGTTATTTACTATATACACACACTCAAGGCTGATTTATACTTCTGCGTCAAACACCGGCATATGCTACGGCGCTGACGCATAGCCCTTCGCCATGGCCGTCGCCATCACTGACGTGCACCTCTCAAAAAATGTAACTACACGTCGCAACAACGCGTAGCGCAAGCTCTGTGATTGGTCGGCTTGGTAGCGCTGACGAGTCGGGGCGGGACCGAGTGCCGTGCGAATGGCGCGAACCCAATGGAGCGATTGTTTACAAGTGTGGAGTCCCGTGAAGGAGCTCCGGATGGAAAGTTTTGTTTTGTGTTTACCTCATAGTTAAAGTTGTTGCACGTCCGCCGGTTCCTGCCTCAAAATGAGCGAGTTTGAGCCACTTGTACATCCCGGAAGTGTTCAGTAAAAGCAAAACAGAAGCGAAGAAACTCGACACAGAGGAACATTTACACCTCACTGCCAACTAGCGTTTCTGAAGTGTTAATGCAGACCGACAGAGACAGCAGCAGAAGTATAAATGCACAGCTACAGGCGTTGCCTGCGCCGTGGGTTACGCCGGTCACTTGATGCAGAAGTATAAATCAGGCTTCACTATACAGACTCTAATAATATCCTATATCCATATCCTTTTTTGAGCCACAATATTACTAATGCAGCTTCTTCTATTGATGTACCCTATTAAATTGCCATTGCTGTCTAGTTATGTGCTTGCTGTCAACGACCATCGGGGAGGACAGTGTCGGTTCTAGTTGAAATGACACCCTGGGCGAACCACCCCACACCCTTAAATTGTTAATTTATTTTTCAATAAATATAACTATCGATATTTATTTTAAATAAATACTATTATTATTCTAAATAAATAACAGAAATCAATCCTAAAGGTTCAAACAAAGTAACAACTGGATTGATATGCTAAGATCACTTAAGAAACCTTTTGCATGAATATTATGACAATTCTAAAGAATACAAAAATATATATAATTTATAGAACTATCTGTTGTCTTAGACCCGACTCATGGCCGAGAATTAATGCCATGAAGTCTTACCTCCCTAACTCTTTATCCCTCCTTTCTGCTTTATAGTCATGCGAAGTGAAAGTAACATCATCATATTATATACACTTTAGTTTAGTCGACTTGCAAAACTCGCTGAATGCCGACACCTCAGCACAAAAGGCTGTCACTCTGGTTTCACGACGCATATTTTATCGGCGTTCATGCAAACAACAGGAGTGCGTGAGGCGCACGGGAATGGTTTTCTGTGTGCATGCGTCAGTTTGCGTTCACCAGCGTTGAACCAGCGCTGAGGGGGAGGCAGTGAATCAGCTACGTCGGTGACACCAAGAATAATTTAGTGCATTTTATTTATTTATTTATTGAAATAATGGGAATTTACATAAGTACATTTAAATTTATAACGTCAACAGCAAAATCATATTAGGGTGGGCACAGGGGTGGCCAGAGTTTACCCAGGGGCGCCCCTGACTACGTCGAATATGAATGAAATGACACTGTGAAAAAGTACTGAACACATGAAGAAAGGGGGGTGTATTCCAGCAGTGAAAGCCCAGACAGCAGCTGAAATCTCTTAGTAGTTCTTCAGCAAGCCTCTGCCCTTCCTTAGTGTAGATGAATATCAGCTGCTTCAGTCCAACATCTACATTAGCAGGAGGATGAAGATGAACCCAGGGTGGACATTTCAGCAAGACAATGATCCAAAACACAGCCAAGGAGACTCTCAGATGCTTTCAGAGAAAGAAAATCAAGCTGTAGAATGGCCCAGCCAATCACCTGACCCGAATCCAATAGAAAATACAAAATAAAGCTCAGATTTGATAGACGAGACCCACAGAAGCATCAAGATTTACACACTTTGTTGAAGTCTGTGAGACACTCACACCTGAGGAATGCATGAAGCTTCATTCTCCATATGAGAGGCGTCTTCAAGCTGCTGCACCAATAAAAAGCTTTTATAAAAAGTATTCAGTACTGCTTTTTTTGGTCAGCTGAGGAAGTTCAACTGCTGAAACAGTTCCACCTCCACTAACACCTCCATTAAATCAGTCTTTTGCACGTCAATAACTGTCTGGTTTAGCTCAGCTACCAAATCTGAGCTTAGAAGACGCCGTCGTCTTGGGGTGGCACACAAAAAATAATAAATTCAGTGTTTTATATATATATAAAACACTATATATATATATATATAGTGTTTTATATATATATTTTATATATATATAAAACACACACATACATATATATATATATTTGTTTCTGGTAAATGAAATAGTGGTTTAAATATTGCAATTTATTCTTGAAATAATTCAGCAAGTACATGTGCAAACCAAATAAAAAGCAATATTTAGTTTAAAAACACTTATTTATATATATATATATATATATATATATATATATATATATATATATATATATATATATATATATATATATATATATATATATATTAAACTTTTAGGTTATTTTTCACACACCGTTATTGTACAGCATAGTATATGCCAAGCCTAAAATTAATGAAGATTGAGTTAAATAATAAAACAAACAAATAAACAAACTAAACTAAAGACGTTATTTACTATATACACACACTCAAGGCTGATTTATACTTCTGCGTCAAACACCGGCGTATGCTACGGCGCTGACGCATAGCTCTTCGCCATGGCCGTCGCCGTCACTGACGTGCACCTCTCAAAAAATGTAACTACACGTCGCAACAACGCGTAGCGCAACAACCCACAGAAGCATCAAGATTTACACATTTTGTTGAAGTCTGTGAGAAACTCACACCTGAGGAATGCATGAAGCTTCATTCTCCATATGAGAGGCGTCTTCAAGCTGCAGCACCAATAAAAAGCCAACACCCACCATATTGGGGTGGGCACAGGGGTGGCCAGAGTTTACCCAGGGGCGCCCCTGACTACGTCGAATAGTTCGGACTAGTTTTGGACTGTTTTCTAAAGACAATCACCTACTGCACCTTCAAGACTTTAAGGCCTGACATTGCATTGTTAACTTAAGACAGACACCCTGTATGGATCTAGAGACTTTACAGGGACTTTAACAAACTTCGTTTTGCCCTTAAATAAACATAATAAAAGTAAAAAAAACTGATTTTGAAGCATTTCTGGCCCTCAAGCGCAGCCTGTCGCCTGGAGATGCGCTGGTGACGGTGTGGGTGTTTTGTGCTGTTGCTCTGCCAGGCGGACAGCGGGCACCTCAAAGACACGCGTGTGGGCCGAGTCTCGTTCACATGCACTGTTTCTATGGTGACAGTGCCATGGCGAAGATTCTCAGGTAAACAGCGTGGGCATCGACACACTTCTGAAGCGCCCGGCTGACCTTTACAATGAACACACACTCGCACGTGTCTGTGATAAAACTGCAGCAATAAGGATGAAGTGTATTAATGCACAGCAGCTAACTGGCAAGATGGAGGAGGAGGAGATGATGATGATGATGAACAGAACAGAGGAGCAAACTCGCTAACACTTTACAGTGAGGTTGTATTAGTTAATGCATTTACTACATGGACCCGGCTATTTAGGCTATGGTTATTTAGGCTAATAGTGTACAAAGGAGGGCAACATGGTGGCTCAGTGGTTAGCACTGTGGCCTCACAGCAAGCAGGTCGCTGGTTGGAGTCCCGGCAGGGTCAGTTGGTGTTTCTGTGTGTTGTGCGTTTCTGTGTGTTCTCCCTGTGTTGGCGTGGGTTTCCTCCGGGTGTTCCGGTTTCCCCCACAGTCTAAACACCTGCACTATACAGTGGAGAGTGTGTGAATTGGGATGCAGCATTAGCAGTGGAGGAACGGAGGCTCTTACCCACAATGCCGTAGGCAGAAACTGCTCTGGACAGGCCGGAGGATCCCTTCTGACCCATCTTAGTGCGATTACCCAGATCCAGACGACCCAGCAGCTCACGCACTTCCTGCTGACTGTACACATGCTGAGACACACACAAACAATTATAGTTATATACATGAAAATGCAATCATTTAAACACACACACACACACACACACACACACACACACACACACACACACACACACACACACACACACACTGATTGGATGTAAACTGTCTTGTGCACTATTGCAGAAGATTTCTGCATGAACCTAATTCTCATCTGTGCACTGAGACGCAGCTAGTGAACGTGGAGTGTGTGTGTTTCAAGCGTTCACACTTAGATATTGCTTGACAACTGTTAGCAGGTTTGGCATGCTGTCCCGGGAGAGAACCCTGAGCTCGGAGATAGTTGAGCCCAGGGCTCCCGCCAGGTCCATTGAGCATATGAGGGGAGTACGAGATCAGGTGGTTCTCGACAGCTCCCCTTTTTAAAGGAGGAAAGGAGGAGAAAGGGGGTGGATGAGGGGTTTCTTCGGAAAACGAAGATAAGGGAGTAATATCTAGCTAGGCTACTTATAGTGAGTTAGGATAGATCTGATTGGCTAACTAATGAGTGCAGATAGGTGCCCAGCTGGAGTCAATTATATCACTTGCTCCTCTAGAAATTAGTTTAAAAACTTCACTTAATTCACCTTATCATCAATGATGACCAGATCTCGAGGCTCGGTGCGATCGATCTTCAGCACACGGTGTTTGGTTTGAGCATTATTGCTGCCCACCAGGAAATACCGCTGACAAACAAACAAACAAACACAGACAAAAGTTATCAAGTATTTCATTATGATTATGAGAGCAACAAATGGAGAGAGAATGGAGAGAGAGAGAGAGAGTGTGTGTGTGTGTGTGTGTGTGTGTGTGTGTGTGTGTGTGTGTGTGTGCGCATGTGTGTGTGTGCATTTAAAGGTACTGGGTGGACAGGTCAAAATACATAAATAGGAAAACAATAAAGCATACGTACAACACGCATAACAGTAGAAAGTATATTATTATAGATCATGATGACTCTCAAAAAATAAGCAAATAATGTAATATAAATAAAACATAAATAGAACTAAACCAGCGGTGGGGAATGACAACAGTGGGCTCTTTTTAAGGATCTAGGTGCAAAGTCTAAAGCTCATTGACACAAAAGCATTAAGGGCATGTCTGAATCCACTTTTGCTCTTTTAAGGATGGATAAATACGCTCTTCACCCGGCGCATGCTTTTTCTGGGTGTGTTTTGAGCATAACCTGCAATAAACCAATCAGAGTCTCGTCTTTCATTCCCTTTAAGAGTCAGTAGCGTCGCTCCATGGTGCATTGACTTTTTTTTACGTGATGGAGTAAGTGTAAAAACTGAATGCATCACTAGCGAGAAAACAGTTAAACAGAGCATCTGCAGCGCGAGGATAAAGAACGAGCCTCCTCCATTCAGCCTCTTTATTTTCTCTCTACTTTATTTTTACTTTTTACTCCTTTACATTGGTGGAGTGAGGAAACGGTGGAAACTCACTCCACTGAACACATCCATCAGCCCACATATTTATTTTCCTTTAAGCACAAAGATTTGTGTCTAAACTATTTCTAAATTCAGTTCTGATCTCCAGCAAAGGAATAAATGAACAATAATAATGAAGTGTGGTCAGAAAACTGAGTTATATCCAAACACACGTCCTGTTCTTATCCACATATGCTGATGCAGACGTCTCCAAAACCCCACAGCTGGACACATCTACACTTGTGTTTATTAAAGCAAATATAAATCTGCATATAATCAATAATACTGCTAATAATAATCACATTATACAGATGCAGATCGTCATGGATAAACAAACACGCACGCATGAAGTCAGAATTTTTAGCCCCCCTTGATTTGTTTTGATTTTTATTTTCTTTTTTTAAATATTTCCCAAATGCTGTTTAACAGATAAGGACATTTTCACAGTGTCTGATAATATTTTTTTTTTGCTTCTGGAGAAACTTTTATTTGTTTTATTTCAGCTAGAATGAAAGCTTTTTTATTTTTTTTTATATTTTTCCGATAGTCTACAGGACAAACCATCGTTATACAATAACTTGCCTACAAAAACTTCTCTGTTAAGCAGAAATTTGGGGAAAAATTAAACAGGGGGACTAATAATTCAGCGGGGGCTAATATTTCTGACTTCAACTGTGTACACACACACACACACACACACACCTGAGCATAAATGAGTTCACCCCTTACAGATCTGTCTTTTACATTCAAATCTTCTACAGGATGCTTCACAGTAATATATCTGTGAATATACATTAGATTAGTCAGTACCAAAGAAAAATCTGATCAACTAATCTAACAAAAACACTGAAGATCACTGTCCAAAAATTAAGTTTGCAATTTTATTTTTGCAATACCTCATTTTAATTTAAATGTATTATCTTTCTATTCCTAAAGATGTTCAGTGAGTAAATATATTGGTTATATATTGGTAATCATTAGTGTGTATTACATATAATAATAAAAATATTATTGTCTTTATTCACTGAGAAATTAATAAAAAATTTCATTTTCAAATGGGTGTGTACTCATTTATACACACACACACACACACACACACACACACACACACACACACACACACACACACACACACACACACACACACACACACACACACACACACACACACACACACACACACACACATACACACACACACACACACACAGTATACCATCACTCCACATCTAAGGTTTTTAAATAATTAATAAATCTGGTAAATTGCTGCCATTTTTTTTTAAATAGAAACTTCTAATATTACATTTAATCTTCTGAAGTTTTAAAGAGAAGGCAGATTACTTCATTTTCAGTAAGAACTGAATAAGTGAGTATAATGGGATGCTAAGAGCCACTCAATTTTACTTCTCTTGCTCTTTATTTGAACACTTTTCCAGGTAGGACGCACTAAAGTCTGGTGTTTCTTGAGGGAGAACGAGAATAAAGAGCGCCAGTCTTTATGTGTTCTCCCTTCAGCCGCCATTATAATCTGCATTCAGTCCTGAATGTGCTCATAAATGGTCCGATCTGTCCTGTTCTGTGCCTCAAAAGCGAAAAGTCTGTAAAATACTGCATGAAATTAAAGGAACACAATGGATTCACACTGTACTGCACTGTGTCTGTCTGTGTCTGTCTGCAGAAAATGATGTGCACTGGGCTCGGTTTATTACAGCATTTTGACATAAATGAGGTCAGGTATCGGACACACACATTTCACCTGCTGGGAAACAGACAAAAAAAAAAGCATGTTTTAAGGAGCACTCCACTTTTTTGGGGGTGGAAATAGGCTTATTTTACATTAAACAGCTGAGTTCTACCAGTTTGAATGCATTTATCCAATCTCTGCGTCTAGAAGAAGCACCTTTAGCTTACAGACGATCCAAATTTTTTACCATTTTTTAATTATTCAGCTGATCTCGAGGTCTAGGGGGAGCACTTTCAGCTTAACTCAGCTGATCATTGAATTGGATTAGACCAGGGGTGTCAAACTCAATTCCTGGAGGGCTGAAGCCCTGCACAGTTTAGTTCCAACCCTGCTCCAACACACTTACCTGTAGGTTTCAAACAAGCCTGAAGGACTCAATAAGTTTGATCAGGTGTGTTTAATTAGGGTTGGAACTAAACTGTGCAGAGCTGCGGCCCTTTTGGAATGGAGTTTGACACCTGTGGATTAGACCATTAGCATATCACTCAAAATGACCTAACATTTTCCATAATTTTTCTATTTAAAGCTCGACTCTACACGTTGTGTCCCAAAATTGTTGGAAAATGAAAGGTTTCCTAGGCTGATATGTCTAGGAACTAATCTCATGCTGGCGTAATAATCAAAAAACTGTGCTGTCGTTCCATGACCACAGCAGCGTAATAATCTATTCAGTCAATCTCCGGGTCTAATTAGAGCACTTTTAGCTTAGCTTAGCATAGATCATTGATTCAGATTAGACCATTAGCACATTACATTATATTAAAATACATTAATTTTCACTAGTTGTATTATTTTTAAAATGCTTTAATAATAAGTTAAATCTCTGTAGACTAGAAACATATGTACTGTATATCATTTATTTAAAAAATGCGGGCAACACATTACAGATACATTTTATTTTTTAAACATTGTTATTCTAATTTTTTTTAATTTAACAATAGGCCTGCAACCAGGTAGAGGGCCTACAAGACATTGTGCCCAGGGGCCTCTGAATTCTTAATTAAAGCCTGATCTATGTATTAGTCTGCACACATTTACACAAATGTTTTGTTTATTTATTATTGCTGTCATAAACTCGGGTATATGATATTTTATTTTCACTTGTTTGAATATAACCATGAGTTATGAGCACGACAAATTTTGGTAATACAATTTTCTACGACATCTAAACGATCATTCATTTTCCTTCGTCTTAGTTCCTTATTTATCTGGGATCGACACAGCGGAATGAACCGCCAACTATTTCAGCATATGTTTTTTACACAGCGGAAGCCCTCCCAGCCGCAACCCAGATGTGGGAAACAACCATATCCACTCACAATTACCCACACACTACGGCCAATTTAGTTCATCAGTTCCGCTATAGCGCATGTGTTTGGACTATTGGGGAAATCAGAGCACCCGGAGGAAACCCACACCAACAGGGGAGAACATGCAAACTCCACACAGAAACACCAAGTAACCCGGCTGGGACTTGAACCAGTGACCTTCTTGCTGTGAGGCGACAGCGCTAACCACTGAGCCACTGTGCCGCCCCATTTAACATCATTTTTGTTCGTTCTTTGCTGATTATCAGAGCATAAAAACACATTTATTACCCCAAAGACGACCAGCAGATTGCACAAAATTATTCATAATATTATTAACATGACAAAACTTTGATTAAAGTCTCTTCTTAGTGAACAGATTGACAGTAGTTCAGACACTGAATCTGATTTGGGGTTTAATGACAGCTGAACACTGCCATCTAGCAGCACACAGTGGCATTAACATCCCTGATATCTCACAATGAATATCAACAAATGAACATTAATGCAGTCAGAAATGTCTAGAACTGTCAAATGACTGGTCTCCAATATAGGATTTTGCTGTGGTCTGAAAAATACATTGTGGCTATTTAGTCTCCAATATTTCTACTTATACACTACCCGACAAGTCTTGTCGTGGACCCCAGTTGTAAGAAACACATAATAACTCGACTTCTAGTTGATGATTTGGAAAAGTGTTGAAGATGGATTTCTTTGATAAATCATCTGTTGATCTGCATCCCAATAATCACCAATACTGCAGAAGACCTACTGGAACCAGCATGGAGCCAAGATTCTCACAGAAATCAGTCAAGTTTGGTGAAGATGACATCATGGTTTAGGGTTACATTCAGTATGGGGGCGTGCGAGAGATCTGCAGAGTGGATGATCAACATCAACAGCCTGAGGTATCAAGACATTTGTGCTGCCCATTACATTACAAACCACAGGAGAGGGACAATTCTCCAGCAGGATAGCGCTCCTGCTCATACTTCAGCCTCCACATCAAAGCTCCTGAAAGCAGAGAGTGCTCCAGGATTGGCCAGCCCAGTCACCAGACATGAACATTATTGAGCTAATGAAGGAGGAGGTGTTGAAGATGAACACAAAGACTCTTGATGAGCTCTGGGAGTCCTGCTGAACGCTTTCTTCTTCATTCCAGATGACTTTATTAATCAGTGATTTGAGTCATGTCAGAGATGTATGGATGCAGTCCTCCAAGCTCATGATGGAGTCAGACACAATATTCATTCTGTCTCCACTGCAGCAGGACTTTATATTCTATACTGGACATTATTTCTGTTCAGTGATGAGACTTTAGTCTGAGCAGAGTCAGACCGCACTGTCCTCATCAAATCAGTCAACATCAAGACAAGATCAGATTTTATTGTGGTCAAATCAGCAAAATCTAGAGGCCTACACCTTTCATATGAGACACTTCTGACACCAAATCATCAACTGGAAGTCAACTTATTATCTGCTGCTCCTAAAACTTGGATAGGCCACAAGACTACTGTCAAGTAGCGTAGATGGTCTGATGTTTGAAAATTTTACTTCTTTTCATGGTAAGGTTGAATTGTCCTATTTTAGATTTGCACATTGCAATATCAATGCTAACATGATATATTGTGCAGTACTAATTAATTCAATGCACTGCACATTATCCTTCAGCAGTAATAAATGAAGTGACTTACAGCTCGGGTCTCATAAAGCACCAGCTTCTGAACTCCTCTGATCACAGCGGCTGTTGGTGGCATGACGAATCTTTAGTTCATCCGTCCAATCAATCAACCTAATTAAAGACAGCAAACAGATTGAAGTCACTCACGCGAGTCAAACACATGCTAGCCGCATAATTAGTCAGGATAATTTTATTTGGGGTGAACTACCCCCTTAATAACAAAACTGCACATGTATGAATATTTTTACAGTGTAGATGAAAAATGTACTACCTCTCTTATGTAGGCTACTCAACATAACGTGGATTTAATAATCATGTTTTTTAATTTCACAGGCCCATAGCAAGCATAGTGAAATGTGACATTTTTCAAATAAAAAAGGTTCCTGCAATCTTGTATTTAATTATATTTATGACATGTAAAGACTGCATTTTGGTGATATTTTAAACACTAATTTGTGCTGGATTATTGTCTGTTGATATTAAAGTGCACACTCATTTTAACTCACCAAATTATTTACAACAATGTTGACAAATTGCTTACAAAAATATAGATTTACATACATATTTTTGTGTTTTAAATGTGCAATTTTCAATAAAAAAACATAAAATGCCAGGGGAAAAATACTTAAGCACTTCATCAATCCATGTCACAAGAGAAACACAAATATCTTAGGACTTATTTAAGATTAAAAAAAAAATGTATTAGGCAAATATCAATCTAGAATGCACATTAAACTTTACTCAGAAGTCATAATTTGACCCTCTGAAAAATAAAAATAACTAATATATGAAGAGTTTAGTAAAACCTCCAGATTCCGTTAAATGTTTTCTTCTAATATTAGCATTGTTCTCCGACCTTTGTGTGTAGGCTCAGAAATGTTACTTTTATAGTGACGAATACTTTATTTCCATTGCCTTTAAAGTGAAATAACTGAACATAAACATAGGAAGCAGAGAAAAATGCTCATTTTAGGAGGAAATTCCAGATGGCATTTAGAGGTTCTTGCATCTGAACTCTTCATATTACGAACTATTTATATTGATATTTAATATTACCATTTATTTATTTATACATATATACAAACAAAATATTTCACTTGGCTAAAAGTAGATATACTAGCAAAATATATTAGGCTTTCTTTAATGTACATAAAATTATTTTAAGTCTCATCTGACCTATGCATGTTAAATTAAATCTAAAACATTTTAAAATGAATGACTTAATTCTTCTAAAAGCTTATGGAGACTTCAATTAATTGAACTCACGTTGGATTCTCGTGAAGGTATGTTTAATTTATATCTAACACAGTAATGCAAGAATATGCCTGAAAAACAACTAAATGTATAGGAAAATGAGTGTAATCTTCAAACAATTAATTAAACTCAACAAATTATATCATGTGGAATCCTTGTGACAGTATATTCATGTTATATTTAACACAATAATCCAGGAATATGGCCAAAAACAACTAAATGAATATGAAAAAGAGATTACTATTTAAAGAATTACTGGAACCACACTTTATTTAACGAATTATACCATGCTGGAGTCGGACCCTCCCTCTTGAACGTATGTTTAAATTACATAATACACAATAATGCCAGAATAGGACTAAAAAAAACAACTAAATGTATAGGAAAATAATCGTCAAGCAATTAATTTAACAACATTTTATTTAACTTAATTTTTCATGTCGAATCCTTATATTTAATTTATATATAATACAATATTGCAGAAACATGACTAAAAATGACTAAACAAATAAAAATGAGAATCATTTTCAAACAATAAGTTGAACTACACTTTATTTAATGAAGTACATCATGTGGGATCCTCGTGAGGGTAAGTTTAATTTATATACAACACAATAAAGCAGAAATATGACTAAAAATGACTAAATGAATATGAAAATGAGAATCATCTACAAAAAGTTAAATGAACTCCATTTTATTAAACTAATTATAACATGTTGGATCCTCGTGAAGGCATGTTTATGTTATATATAATAATGCAGCAATAAATAAAAATGACTAAATGTATATATAAAATGGGAATAATCTTTAAACTATTCATTTAACTACGCTTTATTTAGTGAACTGTACATGTTGGATTCTCTTGAAGGTCTGTTAATTATATATTTAACACAATAATGCAGGAA